>NC_046377.1:20573404-20873404 GCF_011125445.2 Fundulus heteroclitus
GAACACAGTCATTAAGCTGTTATTTTTTTCCTCTTCCTCACCCCCCTCCTCCTCGTCTCCGCTGCCATCATCTTGTCCTCCTCACTCCGTCATCTCCTCGCTCTTTGGCTCTACTCAGGAAAGCCCCAGGAGGCCGAGCGGGAAAGCGTGCAGAAGGTGATGGGAGAAAAATCTGATGGTGGGATGTGAAATATTAACCTGATAAAAGATGCGGAAGGAGAACAAGGAGCCGATGTTGCTTCAGGAGAGAGAAAACGGCTCACAGTCGAAGGTCGGCGGCGGATATTTAAACACCATACAGGTGTCACTAAAGACAGGTGACAATAAACCAGATCATCTGGATACTATGGCCTTTGGCAGGGGTCGGTTGGTTGCTTTGGGACCTGGATGATTTGCCGTAATCCATTGAAACAAGTTGTGCTCTTCACCAAAAAACCCTGAAGGACAGAGCCTGGCCATTATTTTGTTACCTTGAGCTCAAGGTTATTCAGAAAGAAAATTAGCTCAAGCACACCTGGAAGTTCAGCTGTGAGTGGCTGAGAGTAGCCTAGTCAAAGTTTGGACTTTGACTATGTAAGTTTTGACCCAAGTTTTAGCATAATTGGAGCTATAATAAATTATTTTTCAGGTCACTATACAGCACTTGCCACATACCAATGCTCAGTGCAGGCTGCGTTTTTTCAAAAACTTGGGTCGTATTAGGCTCTGAATGAGTCATGTGACCTAGAGCGTCACTTCACAGCAGTCTTAGCTCCCTTTAAAAATTAGTGCTAACTTTACGTGCTTCTACTGCTCTCATCCTCGATTCAAAGTTTGTTCTTGGTCATGGTTATCATTACAAAATACAGTAAATAAAGTTCACAAAGCTGCCTGTCAGCTCTTCTTCTCTGTTAAAGTTCCTGCAGCCTTTCATAATCAGATGATTGAGCCTGTTGTCTGCCCCGTCTCCCACAGGGCTCCTCCTCCCTCTTCCCCTGGCTCTGCCTCATCCTCTCCCTTTCAATGGGAGACTCTGAGGGTAGTCTAGAGGGGTAAATGTGGCCTCGTCTTTACGAGTAATGTAATGACTTCTCAATCTATTGGTCCACAGTGGTCTGCTATCAGATTCCTAAACAAGGAGGGAGACTGTTTAATCTTTTGACAGAGCAGTGTTGCTGGTGGCCTTTAGAGGCGCTAAACCTGGAAGTCACCAGTCTAGCACCCCTAGTGGCTAAAGGTTACATGGTGCTGCTTTAAATTAGGCCTGCACGTCGCTTTATGTAAAATCTTCATCCCAAGGAACGGTTTCTGCATTCTTCAGGCTTTCTATCACCGCAGTATGTAGATGACCTCAAAATGCTATAGAAGGTAAAGAGTTGGTAAGTCTGTTTCAAAGATAAACATCAGCCAGAAGCAACCTTGTCATTATTACCTGGTTGTTGAGATGCAAATAATCAATTTTACTCATATTTCCCCGAGCTGAACAGAAGACTGTCTCTGTGAGGAATGTCTGAAATTATCTCAAAGCAAAAAAACACAACTATGCTCAAAAATCATGTCTTTATTGGGGCATTCACTAGCATTATGGCATATCTCACAGTTTATTTCTAATATATGCTCTCCTAACCTGAATCTGATTGGTCATTAGTGCTTGAAAATCCTTCAATGTGGCTGAATTTAAGCAATTTGTTAAAGAAGAGTGGATTGTGTAAAAGATTCAGGAAAAATGTACAATGAAACAAAAGATAAACATCTTTTTAATCTAGAATTTTCTTTTAGTTTCACCTGCATATAACTTCTGAAGTTGTAAGAAATAGAAAATGGATGTTTATAAATAAAATGTTTCACTAGCCTTGTAGGGTTTCTTTAGGCAATATGTGACCTTTAAATAAAACCTGACAATTGGTCAAACTCTTATTCATGCAAAGTTTTATTCGCTTCACACACGGGTGAGTGAATAAAGCAGCAGCTGCAGCAAAGACTTATGAATGTACCAAGCAACCTCCTGTCCTCATTCATAAACACACAGGATGCTTATATAATACCTATGCAGAGTCGCCGTCTCTGCACTATTTATAGGCCCCATAGCATTCAGCGGGAAAAGAGCGATGCCAATTCGCGCAGTGCCCTTCAAGACCAACACACGGCCCTTGGAGGGACTGCCGGGGCCCGACTTCAGGGAGCTATAATTAGAGTCACGTCATGGAAGAGCCAGCGAAGAGGGAGAGACAAGCGAAGTGACAGATGGGGGGGATGGGAACATTAACGGACAGAGCTGAACTGCTGATGATGGAGGTTTGTCTCTCTGAGGTTTTACTTCAGATGTATCTGCAGGGGTCAGGATGTTTCATTATAAATGCAACATATTTCAGAGTTCTTAAAACTCCTGAACCTGTGGGACCCCACAGACAGTAAATACTTTTAACCTGTCATTATATGTCAAACGTCGTTTCCCCAGAGAGCCACCATGGTTGTTAGCTTAAAAATAATGTACAATCAGTCAGCAGGACATAAATTAACACCCTCACAGCTTGGAGTAAATAAAGAAACCATAAAATGGCCACATCGATGGCCAAATGACTCATTCATCGCCATAACATTGACCTGAATGGAGCTCAGTGTCAGCGAGTGGATCGATGCAGGCAGTTTAGATGTCAGGGTGACATAACGATGCCCCAGGAGACTGTGCAGGAGCCGAGCAGGATGAAGGAGAAACGTCCTGGCAGGTTTGACAGTTGATCAGTGCTTTTAAAATAAAAATAAAATTAAAAAATAAATGCCAAAGCCATCCATGGGGAAGACAGGCTGTGAAATGGTACATCCATAACAGCAGATGATTGCCAGATCCTTGATTAGCTTTTTTCAGTGTCCTTAATGAGCAGCGACCAAATAAGCATGACTTTTTATTTAGACGCAGACAACTGCTGTAATGTACGCCATTAATTTGAATGATCTCAAGATCATTTGTTTTGTTGAGACACTCAAACTGATTTTTTTCTCAGCAAACCTGGTTATTTTCACAAGATAATTACAGTAAGTAAACAAAATTACAGGGTCTTCCAAATGGTCATTGTCCATTTGGAAGACCCTGTTGCTCCCAAGCTTTTCACTACCTTGCGGGTGTCTTGAGATGTTGCTTAAATATTTTCTCATGTTTTTTTCTTCTGATGCAATCTATTTTGTGAAGTGCACCATAACACCCACACAAGTTGATGCTGCCGCTCCCTTGCTTTGCATTTGGGGTGGCGTTTTCAGGTTTCCCCCTTTTCCTCCAAACGTAACAATGGTCACACAGCCGAAACATTTACTTCATCTAACCACAGGACATTTCTCCAAAGATTTTTGTACTGGTACTTTTGCACCCAAGGCGGAACAAGACTTGTGGAGACTTGCTAACTTTTCTGGATTTTCCCCAAAAAATTACACAAGAAATCAATGTGTTGGCTTGACCCTCCGAGGATCCCGAGACTTAGCTCTGTCCTTTTATCCACTTCTTAAATCTTATTAGTGAATATTTTGTTCCAATTGTTAATGCTGATTGCATGTGATGTCCCCAATGTTAATTCCCTGTGTCAAAATTTAAACCTGCTACATCACTTCTCTTCACCGTTTCACAATTTAAATGTGACATCTTCACGGCATACCCCAAAGACTCACCATTTTATTTTATTTGTAAATATTCACATATTTATCCTACACAGTGCTACAGGCTGGTCGCCTCTTTGCCACGGTGCATGAATGCAGAAATCAAAGCTATGGTTGGTAGTGTTACCGATACCCGATACCTGGCTGTGCAGTATTGGCCGATACCTATACCATTTGTTTGAAATTGATGTGTGTGTGTATATATGAAGAACTGCATACTACTTAGGGTGGTAGAACTTTTTATTGCCTACCTGGAATGGGTGACAATAGTTGAATAAACCTTTGGCTCTCAAAGGCCAAAATAGTACAACATTTGTTAAATTATAACATGTATAATTGTAGTGCAACAGTAAGACAGTAAAATTACATTGATAATTGAATAATTTCTTTTAAACCCTGAGTTTTGGCTCTCAAATGCCAATATAGTGCAACTTTCATGAACTTATATAACATGTATAATACTAGTCGGGAGAGAGAAGGCTGTGACATACAAACCCCGTCCTATACCAGTACCGGACAGGGATCGGGGCCCCGTCTGATACTGGTATCAGTGCAACACTAATAGTTGGTAATCCTGTTCCGAGACACTTTTTGTAATACTGGGTAAAGTCGTCCTTCCATCCTGAAAGTAGTTATTACATTATGTATTCAAAAAAGGAGGCTTAAAAAGTTGTTTTCTGTGGGAGCTGCAGGCTTGTAAAAACTCTAACCAATTCATGCCCCTCAGCAGAGTTTTGTTCCTGCTTTCGTTCCCCTCTTCATGAAGTTCCGGAGTATCGTTTTATCTATTGGTTGTCCAATCCTTCTGACACGCTCATGTAACGCCAGTGTCTGTCTACGTTTTGAGCCAGCAATTGAACACTCTTTTGAGTGTTCAATTGCTGGCTGCGCATGCGAATGTCTAGTGTTTATATATCCGGTTAGGTTAGCGGCTAGCCATTCATTGCAGCTTCACTGCTCTCACCGTAGACTTTGAACATGGCCAAGAATCGCAAGAAGCAAACCACGTTCATGTTTATGAAAACAAGAAGAAGGCCTCAGTAGAAAGAAATAAGACCAGAGTGGATTTGGGAGATTTTTTTTTTTCACACAATCCTCCTGAGGAGAGGAAGAGCAAGGCGAGACACTGACCTTTTATACCTCTAAGCCATGATCATCAATTTTACCAGAAACAAAAGCTTGAAATCTTTTATTCTATGTGTAATGAATCTCTATAAAATAACCAATTCACGTTATGAAATGACTGTCAAAAAATACTACACTTTAACACAATATATATATATATATATATTTAGATGTATCTGTATAGCAAACAGCCTGACATGTTTGAAGAGTAAGTATACATATGTTTTAGTGTCAGTATTTTTATTTGGTACAGCCCGGTTGTATATTTTCTGCAGAAACGTGCAGAGAGACAGAAGAGCAGCAGGAGTGCAGATTGTGATGTTGTTGCATGAATAAAACATGTGAGGTACACAAAGTCGTGCAGCAGGGGATGAAGCTTTTTCCGGTTTAACAAAGTCAGCCTCTGTTTTCTTAAGCATGGGGAGACTAACAGTCAGCTCTGATCATAGCCACAGAAAGACCAGAAGGAAAGAAAAGTAATGAATTAAACAGGAGGGTAGGAGAGAGAATGAAATCCTCCTGCGGGCTTATACACAGCAAAAACTGCTTATTAAAACGTCATTAAGAACTCAGAAATTAAATTAAACGTTTCTGAATGTAATTTTAAAACATAAAGTCACACGTTTCCGTTTGCCTCCTATTAAAAAGCAGAAAAATATCAGTACAGATCCTGGTAATTGATTAAGATTTATTATTTTTTGCTGTAATTATTACATTTTTGGCTTTTAGAGGAAAATACTCTTTTACATCTGGCAAATAGTTATCTTAAGAAATTCTCTTAGGAAAAAAATAGTTTCATTGTTTTTGTTATTATAATGGAAGAATTGTGGAAAAGGTGCATGCAACTAAATGGAAAACCTGAACATCCAACTGAAAGCATTTTTATTACAAGTACTAGTTTAGAATATGGGCTGTATATGTTTGGTGGGGACACCTCAGTATTTAAAGACATCAATCTGTATTTGGTCAGCAGTCTCGGTTCTGTTTCAGCCTCAGCTGTGCAGCTTTTTTTCCTTTCACTTGCCATCTTCGCAGAGTCCCTTGGCGGCCGTTTATTGCGTAATGGATCTGTTTCCCTGCAGCGAATTCATTATTTTTGAATGAGGACAGGGATGACAGCGGTTTCAGGAAAGCAGGTTACCAGCTCAATCTGCTTGACTCTGAAAACAGGAGTCAAGCAGTTAGAATACAAGACAACTTCATTGATCTCATGGCTCACAAGGCTGCAGAGCTGTCAAAAAACCCTCACCACAGTTAATAAACAGATACATTTAGGTAGATTTATGCAGCTAGTTTTGGCTGCTCTCTTATTCATGGGTCACCACACCAAACATTACGACTTGCACAAAGACTTGGCAGAGGTTTTACGCTGGATGTCTTTTCTGATGCAACTTCAAGTCCATATAAAAGACACTTAGCCCACTACCCCTCAGAGGAAGTCCTATTTAGGCAGGTTTATAAATAAAATATGGTCTTGTAGGGTATTTATAGATGTGGCGATATAATTCCACAAATTTACATATTTCCCAACTCTTTTGTTCAAAACGCATCCTCAGGAAATATTTAGAATATTTTTTTTTCCATTTTAGAGATTTTTTGTTCCCTTCAGACCAATGAGATAGTTGAGGACCACTGAAAACTAAAAATGTCTTATCATTCTTAAAGTTATCGTTGGGATTATGGACTTGAATGAGATTAAATTTTTTATTTTAATGATGCCAGGACATCACTGTATAAACCATTTCAAGTAGTTGATATTGCTGCAACCCCGCCTCTCGCCCAGTGAACGCTGGAGATAGGCACCAGCAACCCCCACAACCCCATGAGGGATTAAGCGGGTCAGAAAATGGATGGATGGATGGATGGATGGATATTGCTGCATGTAAATTTGTCAGGCCAAATGTCCCTCCTCAATAAAAGGGTTGTGTACGGTGATCATATGCAGCTCTACCTAATTGACTTCACTCTGATTGGCTAAAACCATATTTGGAAAACCGGCCATACCAGATGCCAGAGTGCAAATGTAGACCAAATTATGAGTGCTTAGGCTATTGAACATTTCATACTTCATTGATGTATCCTAGCTACATGGTATTGCCATTGAAGCACACATCTAGTTAGGTTAGAAATGTGTCAGTAGCTTACATAAAGCTGTCATTACCAACAAGATAAGAATTTCTTATTTTCCAATTAATAAGCACAGCGGGTTACTAGCTTTTAATTTGAAAACCTATTGCTTGTCTGTAAGCTTGACTGTAGTAGTACGTTCAGCTTGTTCCCAGCCTGTTTAAAACAATAAAACTGATTACAGTGTTATTGTTAGACTTAGAACTCCTTGCTTCAAGATATACGAAAGTAACAGAGACTAATCTGATAATGTAGTATTTATGACAACCAGAACTTCTTTTTCTTAGAAATTCTTCTGTTTGCTTGTCCTGATTGGTGATTGTGACCACTAAATGGTAAAAATGTTTTATTGCATCTCTAAAGGTACATTCACAGCAAACGCAAACAAGATGTATTTTTGGCATTGGTCGCCTGCCGTTGGTTGCTAGACACTTTCTCTCTCTCTCAGCGAGAATCTGGACTGACAATGCGGCCAATTCTCCTCCCGCTTGCTTCACCGTGACATCAAATAGGAAGAACGTCTATCCACTTACCGGTTTCTTGTGTGTGTTTAACTCACCATGCCAGAGATTGATTTTATTGAGCATGTCACGGTAAAGTGGAAAGCCAAACAATGGTGTCAACGCCCCTGGGTCCACCAGATCCTCCAGAGACGCACCCGGTTCAGTGAGTACCACCGCCTGTAGCTGCATCTGGATGATGGTCGCTTTCAGCGATACTTTGGTCTTTTTAGGACCCACTATGAGGAGCTGCTGCCATGTGTTGGGGGATGGATCTCCCTCTAGAACATGAACTGCAGTAGCCTTGTGAGACCATCCTGATCTCGCGAGCTTTCAAGGTTTCACTCGCAGATCAGTCTGGCTACTTTCCGTTAAAGAAAATTTGGAGCCGTTCACCAAACGAACGTCCAATCAGCGTTGGCTTTGAGGCGGGTTGAGGTGTGACGCAACTAGAAGCGCCACAGTTCAGTCTAAAAAACATGGCGGCTTCAGCCGATGAAACTAGCGTTAGCCTGGCTATCGAGCAAGTTTTATCGGAATTACAGAGTATTTCTTTGCTGAGCTAACAAGCCTTTACCTGCAGCAGCAAGAGTAGCTTGGCTTGTGGTTGTGTTTTCGTCGTCGCTCGTAACAGAGCGACGACGAAGCATGTTGACGAGTACGTCATATGCTTCGTTGATCTGATTGGTTTATTTGGCCCGTCTATCACCAACATAGGCCAATCAGCTAACCAGTATTTTCGCCCCTTCCCAAAATTACTTCAACGGAAGGTTTCCAGATGGATATGCGGAGCAAATCCATCTGGCGGCGTCAGGTAAGAACTGCAGGCCCTCTTTGTTCAGTAAATCCATTATGGCTCAATAGAAATGTAGCCTAATTGTACTGTTTACCTATTTAACACATACATTTTTTTCCCTAAATAAATGGCTGAGGAACACCGTTAAGGGTAGAGTAGGCGATTTTTTCCGGAAATGTAAATAAGAAATGGCCAAGTCCCTTTTTGAATAACTGCACATGTGCAAGACCATCTTACCTGCTTCTCCGCTCCTCAGGTGGATTGTGTGAAAAAATCTGCAGAATACAATCTGGTGTTATCTATTTCTCTTGAGGTCTTCCTCTTATAAACTTGTACGTGTTTTGCTTGATGTGTACTCTCACCATTTTCAAAGTATACGGTGAGAGCAGTGGAGCTACAATGCACAGCTAACGCCTAAGAGAAACTAAAAAGATAAACACTAAAAGTGTGCATGAGCAACCAGCACACGGAAACTAGCTAGGCACATGCACACAGATTGGCGTTAAGTGAGCTTGTCACAATGATTGCCATGTAGGACAGCCATTAGATAAGGTGATAACCTTATCTATTGAACTAGAGGTACAGAGGGGGACGTGGGCAGGACCCTCTGACCAACCACTTTCATTTGGATTGGTCAGTTTTTACAGTCCTGCAGTTCTAACAGAAAAGGTTTTTGTTTATTCCTATCTCTGAATACATAATGTGTTGACTACTCACAGGATGGAAGGAACATTTCACCTAGTATAACAAAAAGTGTTTCTCAACAGGGTTATCAACTACCGTGTTAGGTACACGTCCAACTCCTCGTTAACTCACATTTCTAATCAGCCAATCACATGGCAGCAACTCAATGCATTTAGGCAATACATGCTAATTGGCTATAATTGATAAAATGACAATGGATGCTAACCTGTCTTGCATGGCATCAATAGCTAATAATCTGTATGTTTATAGGTGTGACGTGGCACTAAAAGCTAACCATCTAGCAGATACTAACAGTTGCTAAGTAGAACCTAAAGCTAATAAGCTAATGAGTGGTAACAGCTGCAATGTTACTCTTTATAGTTATTTAGGTAGAATATGCTAACAGGTGCTAAGTGGAATCAGTAGCTAATGAGCTAATAAGTGTTACCGGGTGCAATATGGTACTTATAGCTAACAAGCTAGTAGATGCTAACAAGTTTTAATTGGCCCCTATAGCTGATAATCTAATGGGTGTTAACAGTTGTTACATGTCACTAAAAGCTAACAAGCTAATAGTTGCTAAGTGGCACTAATAGTTAGCAATGGAGCACATAGTAAAAGGTGCTATGTAGCACCAATAGCTTATACGCTTATGGATATTAACGTGTGCGATGTTGCAAAAATTTTATTTATCTGATTACATTCCTACACAATATGGTTTTAATCATACTTTTTAAACTAAGTTTTACATTTTACATAATTTACAGACAATGTTACATTAATAGAAAAACACTGCAGGCACTAAGCTTCTCCTTTTTTAGTAAGAGGATTGTTGTGTGTCTCATTAAACAAAGTTCAGTCTTTATAGATTAACACAGTTCTTTTATTTATTAAACATATCTTTTAAAAACATAAAGCCTCGATAACTTTGATAAACATCATATTTTACAAATAATTTACAACATTGCATTACATGAAAGAGAAAGTAAAGGCCACATTGAACGTCACAACAAGGATCCAGAATGACTCTGTTGTGCATATACAGTTTGTTTGAAGCCATTTACATATACATTTTTAAAAGGCTCATCTTTTCTTTTATAGCTGTCATACAGCAACATACACAGACACTCAAGTTGACAAAATACACTGGTGACAGGTTGAGGTGTGTATATATATATATATATATATATATATACACACACACACCTTGTGTTGTATTAATGGGACTTGGTGCCAAAGCCTGAAAACATCAATATAAGGACAGATTGAGACTTGTTTACATGAAAATACACTGAAGTTGTTACACTCATGCCTGCATGGGTCCAACGTTGTTTTTGTTTGAAACAATAGAACGGAGTTGTTAAAAAATTAAGATATGGGATGTTTTTAAGATCCATGTAGGCAGTTCTATCTTATCGTTGACTTTCTTCCTTTCAAATTAAATAACAAATGAAACATTTCATGATAAGAATAATCAGATATCCTGAAGATTATCCTGAACTTTATTTTTTCATGTGAAGTTCTGAAGTATTTGAGGTTTAATTTTCTTTACTCTATCACACAGGAAGACTGAGTACTGTACATTCAAGACATTTATCAACAATACATTATTTCTATGTACTACCAGTCAGTTGCATCACTGTAGTGCTAACATGAATGCACTTTTTTTCTTCATTGTACTTAAGATGAATTCAAACAATGATAACAGATTCTGATTAAGGCACTATAAAGGTTTTATGGACAGATAAAAACAACAATATGAATTTAATGATGCTATTTTAATTTTATGGATTATTGCATATATATGGAGCATAAATGCTGGTTTCTTTTCAGTGACGCATTTTACATAACGCCACAATAAACTGACAAAATGACTTACCTTATGCATTTATATTCTGACAGCATTTACTTTGAAGAACAGCTAAATATAAATAAAAAGTTCAAAAGCTGTGCATTTTGCTTTCGGAATCCCAAATTCCCAACACACAAGATCCTTAATGTCAAATAAATTTGATTTGATATTTTGGCTTCCACACACATCAAATATAAATATTATTTATTACTAGAAATAAATGATGACATGCATTCTTGAATATGTTTTTATTTCTTATTATTGGCTGGATATTTTTAGGTTTGATACTGAACATGTCTTCTTTTTTTTCAAATGCTTCTATGCATGTGTAGAGGGGACACATATCTGGAGCTAAATTTTAGTTTAAATAAAAGGCCTAAAAATCTGGTAACTACTATTTAGAGGGATAATTTTTACTCTCTTCATTTTATGTTTCTTTTTGTTTTTAATGAAGCCTCAGTGAGTCAGTGAAACCCAATTTTAATAACCAAGAGGTGTCTCAGATCATACTGGGACAGACAGCAGTTTAATACACTGCTCTGAAAACAAGCCCACCCCCTTCCACAGATTTCTTCTGTTTTTGCTTTGTTGTCACGCCTGAATCCTTTCAGATCATCAAACAAATGTTAATATCTGACGAAATTACCAGGGTTTTACAAAATACTGTTATGATTTAATTTATTGAGAGAAAAAGCCATCCAACTTGGTCCCTGGTGAAAAAGAAATAGCCCCCATTTTAAATTAGGAATTGATATTACCACCAGGGCTGTGGAATATATAGCAAATTTATCATCGTGGCAATATCATGGATCGCAATATGCATAACACAAAGAATCGTCAGGAGTGCAAATTAGCTATTTATTTAAGCACCCTGCATTGAGGCTCTCAGTGCCCCTAATATGTTTGGTAAAATTTGTTCTTTAATGCAACATAAAAGTTTGAGAAGATAAAGAGGTGGTAAAGTTGATGAAAAAGTTACAGTTGTTTCATTGCCATAACATCTCAAGTCAGACAGGGGCAAGTTTTTTATTAAAGCCTTGTGTTTGATGAATGAATGTTTTTGAGTAGCTGAATAGTCTATTGATTTTCTGGGGTCTGTTTGCAATGATCCTAAAGCAGAGAGCTATTAATGCTTAACTTTGTTCTGGATTTATCACAAGTTATATCGTTATCGCAACATTTACTATTATTGTATATGGCAACTGTTCCTAATATCAAGCAGCCCTAATTTCCACAATGTTTTTTGTATAATTAGTCTTGTCATCTCCCACCCTGATTATTGCTAGGCCTGCATAATCATTAAATCTCTTAAGAAGTAGGTTAAATTATTTTAACAAGCAACACAATAACCCCAGATCTGAAGAAATGTAAAGAAAATAAGAAAAATGATTGATATCTATTGGTCTGAGAAGGGTTACACAGCCATTTGTAACCCTTTTGGAGTCCTGCAAACTACAGTGAGAGCCATTATCGACACATGGAGACAACATGGAGCTATGGTGAACTTTCTCAGGAGGGAACTTTTTGCTAAAAACTACTCCAGGAGTGCATCAATGATAAAATAAGCAAGAAAATAACATTGAAAACTCTCCAGGTCTCCAAACTTCAGTTATGATCAGTGTACATTGCTCATGAATAAGAAAGATAATGGAAAAATGGCATCTGTGGCAGAGTCTAAAGGTGAAAACAACTGTAGACTAAAAAGAAAGGACGGTGCTGTTTGACATTTACCAAAAAGAAATTTTGGTCCCCAACTATTTGGTAGAAATATTCTGTGGACTAACTAGACACAATTGGAGATTTCTGGAGGATGTTTCACATTATAGACAGTGGTCTAGTCAAAGTCCAGATTTGATTATCAATTTAAATGCTGTGGCACAATCTTAAACACCCTGTTTATGTTTTAAAACCCTCTGATGTGGCTGAATTGACATAACTTTGCAAAAAGGAGTTGGTCAATATTTTCCCTACAGAGATGTGAAAAAAAATCGTGTCCAGTTATTGCAAACTCTTGATGGCAGCTTAGTGGGGGCAAAACATTTTATCAGGCTGAGGTGGCAGTTTCTTTTTCACACAGGGCCAGATGGCTTTGGACCGCCTTTTTCCCTTTTGCAAAAGCATTTTTGATGCACTTGAGCAGATAATTTAAAAGTTAAATCGGATGAGTAAAAATGTGACTGGTATGGTCAATGTGTCATTTCTGTATAAAAAGGCTTTTACCTCCTTATGTGATAAAAGAAGCGATAGTAATTTATTGAAAATCCTTAACATTGGTTAATATAATCTCTTGCACTGCTTTGATTATGTAATCCTTTTCTTTCAAAATTATAAAATTGTAAATTATCTTTTTTACTGCTAATATCTTAAAACTGATATTTTTCTTTATTGGGATATGTGAATTTTTAATTGATGCTGGAAGAACTTATCACTTTTAAGGAAATTAATGATTTTCTAGAAGGTTAACCATTACATTTTACATTTCATTTTCTTTTAATCCCAGCTATCTTTGTTCAAGGCAGATTTTAAACTTTTCTTTTCTTTTCTTTTCTTACCACAGGATGAGTGAAGCTAACTGAGATAAAAATGAGAGTTTTTGATTCAGTCTTACACGCTCAAGAAAATGTCAATGCCATATTAAAATGCAATCAAGAAACAGAAAGGGATGTGCCATGACGGCACACGCAGACGCAAATTCTCAAAATTAATGATTTATTTTATCAAAAATAGATCACAATAGAAGTTCTTCAAAAATAAATATCAACAGATGGAATTAAAAAAACTGGAAAAAAAAAATCATAATAATGCAATTTGCATACACTCCTTCCATTTCAAAGTATCCACATTAGAGGAATCTCTATTGCTTTTTTTTTTTTGTTAGATGATGAGAATGACTTGACCTGAACAGAAATTTGCAGCTGAAAAATCAAGAATGAAGATGTAACATCAGTTGTTATATTGGGTGAACATGTGAAAGTCTGAAAACAGTTACTGCTGTCTGTCTCACAGAGGAAACGTCACATCATTATTGCACTTAGAGTAAGCAGAACACGTTAATCATCAGTGCTTCAGTCTAACTGAACTCCTCCTTGGCTGCTTTTGTGCCTTTAAAAACAGCAGTTCTGGTCGGACAGAAGCTGCAGAGTGGATGAACGTCTGTATTCATGCAGGTTCCAGTAACGCATGTTTGGCAATACACTAAACATTAATGAGAACAAGGGCTTGAATCCAATCACACAAATAGAAATTTACATTCTTATCCCTTATCAACTGGCTTTCAGTCTAAATACTGACTTACTTGAATTTGTTAGACATTAGCTATTCCAAAAATTGAGCTCATAAGCTGCAGGTGGCACTATCATTACACCCAGGACTGAAGAAGTCTATGCAAAAAGCCAAAGTAAATTAATATTTACCATTAAAACTTTGGGATAAAACTTCTGCAGAATCTTGCAGCTGTTGCGTGATAAATGTTGCATATGACATGTCAAATTTTGCCATACCCAGACTAACCACTACTGCAGTCTGCAGTAACTATTTTAAGTTACTGATATATATTTAAGTTGGGTAAGTCAGGTATTTAAACTTGGGCTTTAATGTTGATTTGTTCATGGTTACCCTGAAATAACTTCACTGACATGATTTACAACTCGTTTGTAAAAGAAAATTCCCCATCTACTTTGCTTTAATGATGGTAGATAAGGCAAAATCGCTTCTGTTAATGCTGTGAGCTTCAGTTTTACTGGCATTACAACGTCTTTGTTGTCTGAGGTTAGAGAGGGCTGTGGTACACTTCTGCGTGTGCAGAGCAATTTTATAGTTTGCCTCGTGTCAATTATGCAGTCTTTCTATTCGGTAGTAAGGCAACCAGGAAGCTGCACAGCAAAAAGAAAATGCTTTTCCATGCTATTTTTTTTAACTAAAACTAGAGTCCAACATGTTCACCAGTCTAGGCATCAGCACAACCCTTCCACAATGCCATTCATGATTGCTCTATTTCTTGTACTGTAACCTTGCTCAATTGTCCCAGATTAAAATTCTGACTTCTCCAGCACCATGGTATTGCTGTAATTTGGGTGGTAGTCTAGTATGAAGCCATTGTGGCAAGTTCCATTTCACTTATCATTGACCAAGCTTTGCTTTGACTTCAAGGGTGCACTGGCATCACAACAACAAACAATCACAACTTCGCAATAAAAGTTTGTGATTGTTAAAAACTCTTGGTTAATTGTCACACACCAACATAGGTAATGCTGTTAGTACTGTACCCCCGAAAACATCACCAAGACCAGCTAAAGATCATCCACATTCTGATGTTGACCATTGTTTCACTGCTTTCATTTAGTGTGAAGGTGATCATGCAGCTGGTACACTATTAGTGCTTATGTAATTTGGGTTTCCTGCTATTTTTAACATCTAAAACTAATTCCCTGAACTTTTACCAAATCTAAACATCGGAAGCATCACTCTATATTGCTTTATACCCATAATTCTGCCGTATATGCTTAAAATGGCACCCCACCCTGGACCTCAACCTAACACAACTGTCTTGGACTACATCAAAAATTTGCTTCATGCCAGAAGGTCATACTGCTGCACTGTGGTACTGCCGTGGTTGGGTCATGGTCCATCCTGGCTTGTCCTGGATCATGGTGCATCTGATGGACGCCACATCAGAAACATGGTGCCAATATAGCAAATCATCATGGCCTCCTTTTAAAAGTTTAATGGATGCCCAAAACATGAATGTGAATCTTAATAAATCCCAAAAGACCCCTGCAAGGACCATTCATGCAGATTTTTTATGTTAAAACATGATCTTCAAAAAAACGCTTCCCAAATGTTAAAAAAATAAAATAAATAATTTTAGTATTGTAAACTTTTCCCCAGAGGGATAGTCAAAGCAGTAGAATTTTATTTTTATATTTTGTTAAAATCTGTTGCTAATACCAAATATTTTGAAATGCACGTTCAGAAACTAAAACAAGTATAATGTGTGATCATAATTTGCTTGAGAGTTTGTTTCCACCTGCAGCTCATCTTGCTCCACAAAATATTCGTATATTTTAAATGATAAATCTGGAGCAAATTTGTGCACATATTTGATAATCAAGAAGTGCTGCAATTTCCCAGCTAGTTTTACCACATTCAAGGCATTGAAATGTCATAGCAAACGTGTGCTGGACTTATTTCTTAAATTTTAGGATAGACAAAGCCACTCTGCAGAACCATATCACCTTTTAAACTTACAAAAATGCAAAAACTAGCAAAACTATGTGCAAAACAGCTGCTTTTCTCACTCAGGCTAAAGATTTGAGGCTCATTTCTATTCTCTACATGTAAATTTCTACCTTATACTGGGGCGAAATAGCTTTATAGTCTATTTCTTTGTGTGTTTTTGGGATTAAATTGACAGTTTAGAGAACATTTCAGATAATGTGAGCAGTGTTGATGATAGTAATTAGTCCTTAAGGTGTTAAAGCTTCTGTTTTCAGTGAGTTGACACTGAGGTAGATGTCAGTGATAAAACAGATATACAGCATTCTGATCAGAAATCCAAACAGGAACATTCAGATATAATCGGACGTCTGGATTTAATGCATTTTCACACTTTTACCCCGATATTTCCTCCCATTGGTGCAGACATTTTTCGTCAGAGCTGCCTGCTGGAGCTGCTTTGTTTTCACCAAGCAAAAAAAATAAGAACAAAAACATGTTAAAAAAATCTACAAAATAATTCACCAGGTTAGCCTCTCTGTAGAAAACATATACAGTATGATAGTTTAAAAAACTAAAGTCATCTATCTGACAGAATAACTTCACCTTATCTGCGAGCTGTTGCTGTTGTTCCCATATTTCTTCTGTTTCCATGCTCTACTGTCCAAGCATGCAGTAACATGATTTGGTTTTTTATATGATATGCAATATACAGACAGCACTTAACGAGTTGTTTTTCTCTACAGCAACAGGAGATACCTCCCAAACAACATCTAAGTATATGCAGGACGTAGCTGATGATTCAAGTAAGGTTTGAGTCGTACCTCAGAGTCTCTGCTCTGTAATAATCAGTCAGGGAGTCCTTGTGTAAGCCGGGTTTCCCATTAAGTTTTTTTTTTCTTTTCATCCAACCTTTGTTGTTTTTCTTCACTAGAGGAGAGAAGCAGGACAGGAAGAGGAGGGTGATGGCAGTAATGGTGGTTTAGTGAGGTTCATCAATCTTCCCCTGAAAAACAGGAATGGTGGTCATTTAAAGAAAACATGGTAAATATGTAAAACCTAACAGAACTTCAGCGAAGATGGGGATTTCAAGGTCATCAAGTGGCTTTGACAGCTTTCTACACACCAGCCTGACATGCCAAAAGAACAAATATAGTAAATAATATTCTTATCAGTAGGACTTGCACCCTTCTCCGGGTCATCTTTGGTTCATCGTCCACATCAAGCTTTGGTTTAAGTGACTTTGGTTTGATTGAGAACCTTCAGGCTTTAATACTTGAGCTCTATTTCTCACCTGCAATCTGATCCATTTCTGCACCTTGCCCACAAAACAAATAGCTCCAATGATATTCTGGTGCAAACGCATGTTTTTTTCTGTTTTTTTTCTGTATCCACTCAGCCGGACTAGGACCATGCATGGTACTAGTGATTAACAATGTTAATAAAACTAAATGAGATGGGATATCTGGTATTTTGAGTTTGGAAAAGTCTGGAATTTGGAAAATATGTAGAAGCCCTGACTTCAGAAGAGATTTCTGGCTTTTCCTCACCACGTGCAGTTGCAGGCTGAGGAATAGCGAAGATTCGCCTCCTGTCCTCGTATCTAGATAAACTCTCTGACTCTAAGAGTGAAACAACTCCTGTCAGGATGGATATTAAACTGTCGTCTCAAACTGTTTAATTATTGAATTTGTTCACTCTGAGTATAAATGTACCCCTGAACATTACTCATGAACTGGAGGCACACAGCTTCGGGAATTATAGAATATTGTTCCTGAGAGATTTTCTTCCAAAATCCAAACGATCTGACCTGAAGCTGATAAATGAATGCTCCTGATTACATCAAATTACATATTGAGCTCCCTGAGGAAACTGTGAACCGACTCACCGATGCATCAGAGCCCCAGCGATACTTCATAATTTTTCTCTTCATACTGGGGATATTTTGGATGTCTTTGTAGCATTACCAATAAAGTCAAATCCCTCCGACCTCCAGACCAATTGGACTATAGATCCAGCTGTTTGCTTAATGAATATATATATATATATAAACTCTCAAATATATTAAAGATAACGGCGAGTGGAAGCCTTTATTCACAGCATCTTAGCTTAGATCAAATACTTGTTGGAGAGCATCAGTGAACAAACAGCATCATGGAGACCAGTGACTAAGGAATAGTGGAAAGAAGAAAACCATTGTTGAAAGAATGTTTATAGCTTACTTGTAGGGGGCTCGGGAAACACCTGAAAGAATGTGCTCTGGTCAGATGAGACGGCAAATAAACGTTTTATAGCCACGGTGCAAATATCCATATGCATAATACTGCATTTAACCCTGAATACACCATCTTCATGTGACAAACATGGTGATGGCTGCATCATGCTGTGGGGCATGTTTCTTCAGCAGCGATATGGAAACTGGTCAGAGTTGAGAGATGGATGGAACTAAATTTAGGACAATCATGGTAAAAAAAAAACAGAGGCTGCAGAAGACCTGAGACTGAGGTGGAGGTTCACCTTCCAACCGGACAACCACCCTAATCATGCAGCCAGAGCCACAACAGTACAACTTATATCAGTGTTTTTGAGCCCTGGTCCTCAGGACTCCCTACTCTGTTGTTGCACTTGATCGCAGGCCGAGGATATAAAGCAATCATCTAAATCAGGTGTTAGAGCAGAGAGTAATCTAAAACAACAGGGTTGAGAACCACTGGTTTAGATCAAACTACATTAATGTGCTGCAATGGTTTGGTCAAAATCCAGACCTATATAAGAACAGGACACAATATTAAATACAAGACACAGTAAAATCCATTGAAGTTGGTTGTTGTAATGTGAGAAAGTGTGAACATTTTTAAGGGCTGTGAGCACTTTAAGTCAGCGTAGCAATGTGTTTACAACCAAACATGGAAAACTGTCGACTACTCGCAGAGATAGATTTGCCTTGTTCATGAAAACGGACATCGGTTTTCTCACTTTTCAAACTATTTCTTCCCCTGCGATGAAAACAAACACAACTTTCGACTTTTCCTGTAGGAGGGTATAAACGCTAATGTCAGTCCCTGCTGGTCATGTGGCCCTAAGCTGCAGCTTTGTTTGCTTGTGCTTCAGGCCGGCTCTGAATCACTCTTTTTGCTTGTTTTAAGTCTTGCGTAGTTGTTGTATGAGAAATCCTTGGTGTTTGTGCGTTTTGTGGTTTCGTGGGTGATTTGTGCGATTTTGTTTCTCTTTGTTGCATTTTAGTTGTCTTTCTATTACTTGTGTAAATATTGCTCAGTCTGTTTTGATAGTAGTTCCATTGCTCTTCCAAATAATTACCAAACTGTGTTTGTCTTTTTTAATGCTTTTGTTATATTCTAAAACTTGTTTCATGTCTCTAAGGGTAATTTAATTTAATTTGTGTTGTCTTACAATTATTTTTATGAGAACTTTTTGTCTTCATGTATCTGGTTATAATTGATTCACAGCTTTTACACGTTTTTATTTCTCCTATTTTATCCTGTTGCACTCGTTTTGTGTTCTGTTTAAATTAATTCCATGTTGTTTGCATCTTTTACAGGCCTTTTGTACATTTTTCAATACGATTTTCAGATTTATTAATGTTTTTCTGGCTTTTATTTGGATTTATGGCAACAAAAGCACCATAGATAACAGGACGGTGTTGTTTAGCTATAAGAGCTGAAATCAGAGGCTGATCCAGATGTTTTCTGTAACACGCAGCATCAGTTCAGGAAGGGTTTTTGGACACTCGTCGATGCTGGATGTTGCCGTCCAGTCAGAGACTCGGACTGATCTCAGGTCAGAGGTGCTAAAGACACGAGACGATCCGGCAGTCTGAAGCGATGAGCTGCAACAGGACGAGCTCACGGCCAGTGATCCGAGCTGTAAACAGCAGCAGCGTAACCAGCTGTCTGCTGCGTGTCGGTCATAAAGCCGCTCGCTGCGTTTTGTCGAGCTTGGCTTCACTGCAGCACATTCTGCAAGGTATTATCAGCTGGCATCTTTAAGCATGGCTGCACAGTTTGTGTAGTAAAGCTCTAAAAATAGACCTTTCCCCTGGGAAGGGAGCGCAGGCAGAAGTGGAGTGGGTTAAAACTGATTGATGGAGATGATTTCACAGACAGAAATTAGATGCATTTTCTTCTCACAACCAATGATTTTCTTTAAAGAGCAGAGTTAAAGAAAGGTGCTTCCCGGGGAGAAAGATGCCTGTTTTAATGTGATGCATTTTACATTTGAAATTCTGAACATCTGGCTGCTTAACCAGCTTGCTTTTGTTCTGACTGGTTTTGAACAGAATAAAGGAGCAACAGTTTTACAGTTTTCTGGCTGCTTTTGGTCGATCACTCACTGGAAGCAACTTTACGGTCATGCTAAGAAGAAAGTACACCTTTCCTGTATAATTTCATGTGTCATGACACAATAAAAACAGGGTTTTTGGTTCCTTCTTGTATACTCTTCTTCATGTGTTGACTTTAGGCTTTTATTTTGGAGTACTCTTTAGCTTTGATCCAATTTGACCCAGTTCCCATGTCAGCGATCACCTCCACAGCAGTTTTAAGCCTGTTGCTTTCTTTCATTCCTTGTCAGATCCTTCTGTTATCTGCCCTCCTTGCTTCACTGCCCTGCTGTTGTCTCACCTCGTTATCGTCATTCATCCAGTTTATTGCTCCTCTCAGTGCCTCTCATGTCTCCATTTGCATCAAAAGCATCATCATTTGTGTGAATCTATTCATAAAACCAGGAATTTTGGCATCAAAGACATCAGCAATAACCTTAGAGACCCAACTGTTGCCCTCAAAATCAATACAGGAATATAATAAATACATAATTTAAACACACAGCATCTCTATAACTTGACTTAGAAATAAACCTTCAACAAACTGCAATGGAAAAGTCAGCCTGGAGCTGACATTTCCATAACATTATGCTAAAAATGGCACATGTTAGGCAGGACTTTACTTGGGCAGCTTATGTTACAAAAGCAGAAATTATGTTATTTGTTCCCTGTTATGAGAAGTCATATAAATGTACGAGATATAGTGGATACCATGGGTATTAATTGGAGTTTGGAGTAGATACAGGATGCATGTATCATTCTCAAAACTTTTTTTTCTGAAAAGAAGCTCCTTGGTTTAATTTTTCTCACTTCTAGATTTGCAAAATAAACTTAATAGCGTTAAAATCTTGTTTTTGTCCAAACCTCCTGTTTTAGACCTCCTCCACAGTTGATGGGATCCAAAACATTGGTGTTTGAGAGCATCAATAACCATAAAAATGTCCTGCAGCCTCGAGGTCCACCTGAAAACTCAAACTCCAACCTGCCAATCAGGTTGGAGTTCCTGCTGTTGCCACGGTGACAAATAGCTAAGAGCCAATAGGTGGAATTCAGTCCGTCTTTAACCAAGAAATGGACACCTTCCTCTGATATATGTTCGATTTTACTTTAATATAAGTTGTAAAAATAGCTGATTAATAGAAAGAGCCTGGGAGGGATCGTAAACCTTCAGAGGTTTCACCCAGCAGGGGGCGCTGCACAAAGCCTGTCACCTACAGGAGCTGTGTAAACAACATGTTATTGTAATCCTGTTGCTAAGCAGCTGCTCAGGCAGTTTAAGGCTGCGTGTTTGTAATTCATCGCGCCTCCTTGAATAACAGCGACCGAATGAAACACAGACTGAAAAACGCTCTGCAGAGACTCCTCATTCACCGGTCTGCTGCTGATTTTACTCAGACTGATTTTTTTTTACAGAGAGAATAACCTGCAGATCAGCGAGGGTAAAAACTTAAATGTTGCCTAAACTGAAGGCTAAAACTTAAAACCAAAGCATCTTATTATAAGGAGTTCAACACTTTTTTTTTTATCCAGAGAGCCAAGCTTCTAAACGTCTCCAAAAACTGAGCAAACCTTGGAAAGGGGATTAATGGAAGGATGCCACATCATTTGTTGAAAATGATCAATTCACAGAGGGGATTAATCCGAAGTCATCAAGGAAGTGAAACTGGAAAACTGACACTGCAGTCAAATTTGTTGAAATGGTCCCCAGTAGTTTGGGTGGACCCCAGGAGCCTGATTTGCATGCCTGGCGACATTATGAGATGACAGAGGGTGTCCTGAGGTATCTACTCTCAGCTCCTGATCAGGACATCACTCCGCTCCAGGACAGCCTAAAATACCACTAGCTGGCATTGGATGGACCTAAACCTGTTGCCCCAGAGATTTTCTGCTGGGTTTGGGTCAGGGGAGCATGGAGGCCAGTGAATTATAGCAATCCCTTCCTTCTCCATGAACTGCTTGCATACTCTCACTCTCTATCCACCGGGAGGAACCCAGGACCCACTGGACCAACGAAGGGTCTGAGAAGGTGTCTGAGGATTTCATCCAGATACCTAATGGCAGCCAGGGTGTCATCGTTTATCCTGTACAGGTCTGTGTGTCCCGCCATAGAAATGCCTCCCCAGACCAGCACTGATCCACCACGAAGACCATCATGCTGAACAATGTTGGAGGCAGCATATCATTCTCCAAACCCTTTCACATCAGTCACTTGAGCTCAGACTGAACCTGCTTTGACCTGTGAAAAAAACTGATCGCCAGTTCCTAACCTCACAATACCGGTGATCTCTGGCAAAGGCCAGTCGAGCTCCATGGTGCCAATGTAGGTACCAGATCGGCTCAGGTGGTCAGATCGACTCGGGTCCTGCGCCTTCTGATGACGTCACTATACATGATTGGTTTAGCGTTTGCACATTTACGCAAAACATTGTGATTGGTCTGGACAACTTACTAAAGTAATTATAGCGGGGTGTAGGTTTTATTCCAGAGCGGGATTGCGGTTTGTAAACGGACAATTTTACAAAGAAATTCTCCATGGTCCCTGCGCCTCCCGATGACGTCACATTATGGCAACGCCACTCAAACAAACTACATTGAGCCCGCGGTCTGCATTTGTAACGAATCAGTTTTATTAGGTTAATTTAGCGGTTTCTTTTTTCTCAAAAGCTTCAGGCTTAAAGATGAACGTAGAAAAATGTGAAATCTTAGCAATTCAAAATAATCAACCCACTTTAATTGATAAAAATTAGGTAAAATATTTAGGTATAACGATTAGCAAGGACCACACTGAAAATGAAATATTCAAATATTCAAGCCATTTTACAAAAAAATCAACAAATATTTGACAGTGGCTCAATTTTTGGAAGAATATTGTCACAATTTCATCTGGAATAATAAAAAACATGTGATCAGAAAAAACGACATATCAGTAGAAAAAGGAGGAATAAATGTTATTGATTTTAAAGTGATGAATGCCGTGATAAAATTAAAATGGCTGCAGACTTTTATTAAAAATCAAGAGAGTTTATGGTTTAGTTTCCCTTCACAACTTTTTTTTTTTTAATTGGAAGAAGGAAATTTCTCTTAAGATGTAACTTTGATCCTGCAAAATTACTGATTAAATTGTCAGACTACCCCAGAAGCGTTCCAAAAAGATGTTAAAAGTTTTCATGCCTCGATTAAGTTACTGGAAAATAACCGTAAATTAACAAAATAAAATTGATCTGTAACAAATGGAGACCGCGGGCGTAATGTAGTTTGTTTGAGTGGGGTTGCCATATAATTGACGTCATTGGGAAGCGCAGGCCCCCCGAGCCGATCGGGTACCTACACCGGACAGTGAGCACAGGGCCCACCAAAGGGACATTGGGGTCTAAGGCCTCCCTCGTGAAGCCTATTTCTAATGTTTTGTCAGAGAAATTCACAGCAGTGACCCGCTGGAGGTCACTTTGTAGGCTTCTGGCAGAACTCCTCCTTTTCCTCCTTGCACAAAGAAGCAGATCCCCGTCCTGCTGATGGGATAGGAGAGCTAGACAACGGCCCTAGCTGCCTGTCTCCTGGAATCTCCTCCATGCTCTTCAGACTGTGCTGGGAGACAGCAAACCTCCTGGCAAAGACAGATGTGCCATCCTGGTGATATGGACTGCCTGAGTAACCTCTTTAGAGTCTAGGTATCTCCTCGTGCTACCCCTGGTGTGTCTAAAATGAGGTGAAAAAAAATGTCTGTGGCCTCTATCTGCAAAACCATTCTGCTTTTGGGTCGTCTCATTTACCCCTTTAGTGCAATTTAATTAACTCCAGAACAGCCGACGCTGATTAACAACCCCGTGTACGGCTGAACTGACCACAATACTCCAGAAGGACTGACTTGATATTATCCTGGATAAAAAGATGGCCCTTTGATTTTTTTTGAGCAGTGTATATAGATTGATAGATGGATAATCTATCAATATATATATATATATATATATATATATATATATATATATATATATCAAAAAGTTTCAGTGTTAAAGATGAGGGGGGAATTATTTTATTTTAAATTTGGGTAAAATAATATGAAATGACTGCAAATGCATTTTGTTTCATCATTAATCTTTAAATTTAGCTATTTTCAAATACAATATTTAAATCACAGAAACAATTGCTGTTTTTTTTTTGCAAGGTCTTCTCGATTTATAAAGTAAGGTTTTCCAGTTTCAGCTGAGATCCTTTTTATTTTTGAGTTTCATTAATTAAAGTAAATAAATTGATAAGAATCAATAATGAAAAAATAAAGATTTGGTACAGTAAAAAATTACCAATTGCTTCAATTTGATAAATATTAGATATTGCTAGTTTACCATCATGTTTTCTGCAGCATCAAAAAGCTGATGTTGCTGTTTGGATCAGAACGTGTAGCTGGATGTCCTTGTACTTTATATTTGAGCCGAACCTTCAGTAACTATCTCAGTATTCGGGATTTATGAAGAAAGCTGCTCTGATCACAGCTGATGGTTAATTTTAGCCGCTGAAGATAAAAACGCGTTTGCCTCTCCGGCTGGACGCTGGCTGTCCATCGTCTCCTCTGGGGACCATGAGGTGGGACAGCTGCAGACAGACTCTAACAACCTCTGTCAGAGAGGAGCCCAATCCTGCCACGTGTTCCGGTTCTGGATGAGGAGGAAGTTTGGAGTAAAATCCTTCCGGGTTGATGTTTGTTAGTTTAATATTTCTAGCAGCTGTCAGGATGGAGAGGCTGCGTTATGTAAGATGACCGACAAACATCCTCCTTTTCTTTCTTTTACAATTTGTCACATTTAGTTCTTTTCCTCGTTTCCACTCTGAAACTGGCACCATCACCCCCTGAGCAACTGTTTGCCTGAGATCTTTCCACCTGATCAGCTCCTGTTTCCTCCATCACTCAACAGAACTTCCAGCTCTGAGACCTTCCAAGATCAAACTTCTGAAACTGCTCAGCACCTCTCTTTCCTAATGCATACAAAATGCAGGGATAGGACTGTACAGGTGAAGGAAAAGAAGCAAAGGTGAGGATAGATTTCACAGCTAAGCAGATGTCTCGCCTCCTTTTTGGCATCCAGACAGAAGAATCTGATCTCTGACATAGCACAACCAGAAGCTCTCAGCTCAGCAAGTATTACCGTGCAAACCTCTGTTGGTTTCCTGCAACGACTGGCCAGTGTTTATCTGCTTCATAAACTCTTTGAATTACACTTTATATATTTTCTATGAACCTTCAAAGAGCTTCTGCTGCCACCTGCAGGCCGACAGCAGTACAGCAAGATTCTGCAGGACCTGAAGGTCTCTCTTTGCCCAGGTTTTAAATCCGAGTCTGTTCCCAGCAGAACGTTTTGGTCCGAGGACCTTCATATAGGACGAAAAAACTAAATTTTTATTTATATGGAGATATAACGATATATAACGAGGAGCTTTGTACCAACTGTGAGGCTTCAGGGCTTCTGAACGCTCCGTCCCCTGTTGTTTTTTAGATAAATACTCAATATCATCCTGCTATGAATATACTTGCTTCTTTACAGGCTTTTCCCCCCTTTTACTTGTGGTTTTGTTGTTTTGTGTTAATCTTGTGGCAAATTGTGCTTTTTTGGACAGTTCTGGTAATTCTAAGGATTCTGAGGCTGAAAGTTTAGGAGTTTTGGGGGACCCACAGATTTTTTTGCTGTGTTTGTTTTGTTGTTTTTTAGTTTTGTAAATATATTTTTTGCAAACTTTGTACTTTATATAAAACGCATATGCCTATATGAGGCGAGGTTTTAAATAGTAACAATACTATTGTTACTAGTGTATTGAAAATGATGAAGTAATTATACATCTATTTAGGGAACAACATGGAGCCGCATGCAGGGGACCTTTTAAACCCACCATACTTTGTGTAGGCCTACCTATCAATATACAATAATTTTTATGAGTAAAATAACATTTTTGTGGATGGAGCACCGAAGCGGCTCTGGCCCACTCGTAAATCAAGCCCTGGTCGGGTTGCATGAATTTCCTCAGCATAGCTTTAGAATTATTAAAATTTAAATTTTTCCTCAAAATCAAATTGCAATTTTAGGCAAGGTAAGGCAAATTTATTTGTATAAGACATTTCAGTACACGGACAACACAATTTTAGTTTGGTTTTAACTGGACTCAGCAGTTTAAACTAGAGCTTTAAATTAATTTAACTAGAGTAGGGTATTTGTCTTTATGGTCATTATCATCTGATTGGAGTCATTTTTGTTTCATGATCTGTCCAATTTAGCAAAGGTCTTCCAACAGAACATCTGAACTAAAATAATGAATACGCAAAAACAGTATAACTTTTCATTGAATAATACTTGTTATGCAGATTTATCTATATAATTTATTAAGAAAATATTTAAAAACAACCAAAAAAAACTATGTGCCATGGTTTAAGTACATAGTTCTGGAGTGGTTAGTTCATCTGTACAAGAAGGATGAATGGAAGAACAAAAAAAGTATGTGTAAGTTCGAAAAAGTTCCACAGGGTTCTGAACTTGGATCTGTTCTGTTCTCTCTTTATCGCAGTCCTCTAGTTCATGATAAAGATCTCTAGCTTTATTATTTTATGAGAGTTGAGGAAGCTGATCATCAGCCTCAACCTCTTTTGACATTACATGTTTCTCTTGAAGACATTATTTCCATTACTGAAATACGCTTTCTACATCTGAATCCAGGGAAAACTGAGTTTAGCCTATCTGGCAGTAAATCCTGTGAGAGTCCCTTTTTTAATTTGGGTTTGGTGGCTAGATTACGGTGCACTGTGATAACAAACATGTATTTATACATGTACGAATGTTGGCAATTGCACCTGAAGATCTGGTTTATCTGCAGCTGAGTAGCAAACTGTTTATGTAGTTGAACAATACTACTACTGATAATGATAATGTATACATGAATGCAAAAGGAAAAATTGATCTAAACTCTAATATAATACCAGTATTACTTTAAACATTAATAATAGTCAGGCCCTTGTTAAGTCATGGATTAACTGTTTTATATACTACATGTTTGGGAAGCTGATTTAAATGTCACAAACCACACACAGTCCTGATTACTGCCCGATCTGTAGGATCAGAAATCACTTAAATAGAACCTCTCTGACAACACGAAGTAGGATATGAAATCTCAAAAAGCAAAACATAAACCCTGATCCAAAGACATTCAAGAACAGATAAGAAACAAAGTAATTTCCATGTACTAGTCTGGAAAGGATTACAAAGTAATTTATAAGGTTTGAGAACTCCAGTGAATCACAGTGAGAAATATTATCCACAAATGGGAAAAACCTGGAACTGTGGGAACCTGGCCAAAGGTAGTCGGTCTACCAAAATTACTCCAAGAATGCATCAATGACTCATCCAGGAGATCAACGAAAACCCAGAACAACGTCTAAAGCACTGAAGCCACGACTTCCCCTGGTTAAGGTCAGGGTGCATGATCCAGCAGTAAGAGACCGGGCTGAAAAGGTCCCAAGGCCAAAACCTCTTCTGACCCAAAAGAACACAAAGGCCCGTCCCACATTAGTTACAAAATGTTCTGATCACCAGAAAATATTCTGTGGACTGAGGAGACAAACGTAGACCTACTGTATCTCAGCATTCCAGAAAAACATCAGGCCAAAGTCAAACATGGTGGTGGCAGTGTGATGGTCTGGCTCTTTTTCCGTTTTTTTTTTTTTTTTTTTTTTTTTAATATGTCTCTAAAGCAGGGATGTGTAATCTACCTAACAACCAAAACTATGAAGATCTTCTCCTAAACATAACCTGACTGAAGTAACTTACGGATTTGTCATATCCAGGATAATTTGAACAACTTGCTCCAAAATCCTGCAGCAAGAGTGAACATATTCTTATAATGCTTGTTTCGAGGAATTTGACTCTGGGTTGTACAATTTTCACGCCGGATCGATTAAAATTGTTTGAAGTCCACTTGACCTACTACAACATTAAAGGACCTGCAAGAACTTTGTTTCTTTGTATGTTTTGCAAACCAGTTTTTATAGAGAAAGACGGCAAAGTCCTGATACTATTTGCAAAAACATATTTAAAGTCACCATGAAACAACGCTGTTAAAAAAACTGCCAAACTCACAATGAAGCACGGTAGTGGCAGCATTGTGAGTTTGTGCCCGTTTCTCATCTGCTGGGGGAGGAGAAATCTGAACAGTTACTGATCAATGTTGGCACAAAACCTGTAGGATCCTGCCAGAAATCTGAAGATCAGGAGGGACTTCATCTTCCAGAACGACAAAAACACAAAGCGCACGTCCGAATATGAGGTTTCAGTGTCCGAACATTGAAGCTTAGGAATGACCCGGCCAGAATCCAGACCCGAATCCAAGAAGAGGACCTAGCACAGGAGACGTACCCACGTAGAAGGAGAGGACAAATATTCCCGCCTTAACATTATCCATGCTGATAGATCACTAAAAAGTCTGCGTGATGCTTTAATGGAGTATAGATTAATTTTTGTTTTCTCCCTAAATGATTATCTAAAATGATTTATTGTGCTTTCATGTTTTTACATGAGAAAAATCTGCTATTTAACAGGTGTGTAGACTTTTGTGTTCCCTCATCACAACCAATGACTGTCCTGCTTATACCTTGCTCTACTGCCACCATGTGGCCAAATGAAGGAACTGATTCTTGATTCCTAAACCAGACCCCTTAATAAATCTGTCTATGAACATTTTTTACATATCAGAATAATTCGTTTAACCATTACAGACTATAGCATGTTGAATGGTCAGACAGGATACCACACCACAAAGGGTTATTGCTCACCTGTTGGGACCAGAACCTTTAAGCGTCCATCTGTCTGATGAAACTCCAGTTGATGCAGTGAGGGGTTTTTAGTCCATCAGCCAGTTAAACATCCTCTCTTTTTGTTTCCAGCAGCTCTGCTTCGTCGTCCGTCCAGGTGAGTCCAGGTGCTGAAGGATCAGGGAGCTCCAGCAGTGAGGGACCTTCAGGGAGGAGGAGTCCTTTAGGTCTGGATCTGGATGAACGGCTTGGGATCTCATTAAAAGTGGAAGAACTGATCTTTTGATTTCATACCCTCTAAATATTATCAGAGTTTGTGTGGTTTGGTTGAAATGTTTTTTATTATTATTATAAACTGAATTGTTTTTTCTTTACTTTTCTTTTGGTTTTCTGCTCTGCAGGTATTGCTCCTGATTTATTTTTATTTTTCTAACCTTAAACCTAAATAATTTTTCAATTTTGGGACCAAAAATATACTGTTGGGGAATTATTTAGAGTTACTGGCAATGATTTGTGGGAAAAATGGGCAACATCTCTCAAACTGTTACTCGGATTTTAACATTTTTTACATTTCTAGTGTAAAGTCAAACTTTTTTTAGTATTAGATTGGTGTTTTATCTTATATCCTCTAAAAGTAATAACATTTGATCCTAGCATATTAAAATGTATGGTTTAAAACTATTTTTGTGTCCAAGACACTGTCTTTTTTGTTTCTATTATAGCTGTTTTGTGCTACTGTACAACTACAAAGAATGGATATAATTTAGTACTTTTCTCCTCATATCTGAAGTTTCAATTAGTTCATTTTGCTAAATTAAAGCAAAACAAAAACTTTTATTTCTTACTCTAGATTTTTCTCTTTAGGCTTTTTTTTTTTTTTTTTTTTTAAAGAAAAATATCATTTATTTCAGCGCTGGGCCTGCTGAAGCTCTAAAACATCTAAAAATGTACCACTGATATAATGAGAAGTGTACAGTCTTTGTATTTTTCTTTCATTAAAAACGTTTTCCTGGTTGGAAAATGAAAGTCACCAGATTCACAATTAGCTGCTAAGCCGCCGGGACTCGTGTTGGGGCTTTTAACAACATGGAGGCTGCCACAACATGGTGGTTTGGAGCCTCCTGCATCAGACGGTGCAGAAAAGTCTGGAAGGTTGCCGTGGAAACTGCATCTGCCGCGGAGACGCGCAGTGAGCCGCACCGACCAGCAGATGGCGCCGTTGTGTAGGAAATATTCCAAGTCAGAATCATTTTATTTAAGAATGGTTCTGTGGCCAATTTGGGGGAGAGAGGGGGGCTGCGCTTTGACTCGCAGGTTATTAAGTTTGGGATCAGCAGGGATGACGTGCATCCCGTTTGAAACTGAGTTTTTGTTTTGGTCCCGTGTCAGAAGAATGTAAACTTTTAAAAGCTGCTCTCTAACGCCAACAAAGTGCTACAGAGGCTGGTCAGTTTTCCTGCAGAGTGGAAGACTGCAAGTCGTGTTTTCTGTCCCCTGGCTCCGACCGGAGACATCCGCGCTGCTGGCAGAAACACGGCGGCGCTCAGACGTCCGTCAGCTTCCCGCCGCAGGCTTTGCGCGGGCTGCAGTTCGTGTGCTTGACGGAGTCCGCGTCCTCGCTGTGCGCGTAGTCCGACTTGGACAGGGACGGCCGGCTGTCGCTCCGCTTGAACTCGCCGAACGCCGGCTGCTGCTGCTGGCCGCAGGTCACGTGCGTGTACTGGAACTGCTCCTCGTGCTCGGTCTCGCGGTGGTAGAAGTAGTTGAAGTTGGACACGATGACCGGCACCGGCAGCGCGATGGTCAGCACGCCGGCGATGGCGCACAGGGAGCCCACGATCTTGCCCCCTATGGTCACCGGACACATGTCCCCGTAGCCCACCGTGGTCATGGACACCACCGCCCACCAGAAGGCGTCCGGGATGCTGCTGAAGCCCGAATGCGGGTCGTCCGTCTCCGCGAAGTACACGGCGCTGGAGAAGAGGATGACCCCGATGAAGAGGAAGAAGATGAGCAGGCCCAGCTCCCGCATGCTGGCCTGCAGCGTCTTCCCCAGGATCTGCAGCCCCTTGGAGTGCCTGGAGAGCTTGAAGATCCGGAAGACCCGGACCAGACGGATGACCCTGAGGATGGCCAGGGACATGGCCTGCTGGCCGTTGCCCTGGTGCTCCGCCAGCTCCAGCCCCAGCGTGATGAAGTAGGGCATGATGGCCACGATGTCGATGGTGTTCATGATGTTCTTGAAGAAGGCGGGCTTGCTCGGGCAGGCGAGGAACCGCACCAGCAGCTCAAAGGAGAACCAGATGATGCAGAGCGTCTCCACGATGAAGAACGGGTCCGTGAACGGGTTCGGCGGGTCGGCGCGCGCGGTTCCGTTCCCGACGGTCAGCTCCTCGAAGACGCGCGCCTCCTCTCTGAACTCGGGTAAGGTCTCCAGGCAGAAGATGACGATGGAGATGAGGATGACCAGCACGGAGACGATGGCGATGCCCCTGGCGGGTCCGGAACTTTCCGGGTACTCGAACAGGAGCCAGACCTGCCGCTGGAACTCGCTCTCGGGCAGCGGCCGCTCCTCCTCCTTTATGAAGCCCTCGTCCTCCTTAAAGTTCTCGATCACCTCCTCGCCGAGCTCGTAGAATTTGATCTCCTCCATGAAGATGTCCACCGGCACGTTGACGGGTCTCCGCAGCCGGCCCCCGGACTGGTAGTAGTACAGGATGGCATCGAAGCTGGGTCGGTTCCGGTCAAAGAAGTACTCGTTCCTGAGCGGGTCGAAGAAGCGCATCCTCTTGCGCGGGTCCCCCAGCAGGGTGGCGGGGAACTGGGCCAGGGTCTTCAGCTGCGTCTCGAAGCGCAGCCCGGAAATGTTGACGACCACCCGCTCGCAGCACTCCTGGTTCTCGGCTCTCTCCGGGTCGTACACATCCTGCGCTGACAGCGCGGCCAGTGCCACAGTCTCATCCAGGTTCTCCCCGGGAACCACTGTCATGGTTCCCCCCCGAGGAAAAGGGCGACGCTTCCCGCACCTCAGTCCTCTCGGTCCCTCCTCCTCCGCCTTCGTGCGTCTCTGGGCACCAGCTGAGCGGCTCCGCGGGTCTCCTCCTCGTCACGTCTGCGGGTGGGCTGCTCCGGCTGGCATGCTGCTGGTGCCCCCCGCCCCCTCCCCGCTTCACCTTTACCGTCCAGGCGCTGCTGTAGTCTGGACTGTGGGCTCGGCTGTCACGTTCGCTGCATTTTAAGCAGGCTTTGCCCTCCCCGAGCTGACGTGTGTGCGCGCTTTCTCACTGAGGGGGGGAAATAAAAACACACATGCAAGCACATATGCTCAGGATTAATCTGAAGCGGCTATTTTATGAGCATAGATTGAGGAAATACTGTATTCTCCGACAGAAAGGGTCGTGCGTAATGAACCTGTTGTCTCAGCGTGGCACAGGCTCAAGGTTATCATATGGGTTGGTGTTTGCGCTCCAGAAACGAGGTGATGTTTGCATCAACAACAACAACAAAAAACGGGCATGCACCTTAGAGATGAAGCCAATTTAAAACAAAAAATAAAAAAATAAATGAAAGGTGGGGAAAAAAACCTGCTGATATCCTCAACTATTTCCTCTTAACTGAATACCTGTGGCTGAGTGCGTCATCTGCCCTCATGCGTCCATTCTTGGATCCATCCGTGGCAGCTTCGCTGGGAGGGAAACGGGCACTGCAATGTCACGCTGCAACCCGCTCCGAGACGAAACCTGCTGACGTTTCCTCAAGCTGCCGGTTCATGTGTGCGTCGCTGCAGGCGTGCGGCGCCGTGCGTGAGAACAAGGAACAACACAGCTGTGCAACAAGTTCATAGAGAGAGAGGGAGGTGGAGAGAGAGAGAGGGAGAGAGAGAAGAAAGGGAGCTGGACGATGAAGAAAAGCAAATAAGTTTCTGGGCTGCAACTCAAACCGGTGACGTGTTGTCCGAAAATAACTGGATTTCTCTCAGGACTGCAGGAAAACTTTCTCTTCCCATGGAATGACCCCTGAGAGCATGCAGGGGTGGGTGGGGTGGGTTGTGTGGGGTGGCACATCTCCACTCAGCGTGGAAGGGGGGGTCATTCAGAAAATAAATTAAAAACTAACAAACTGAAGGAAAGTTTCATTTCAAACAAGCAAGGATGAACAGAATCACTTTGATTAAGACCCAAATTACCCCTAATGATCTTTTATAATGACTGCAAAAGTATTTACACCCCTTCAACCTTTCCACGTCACCTTCTGACCACAGAGCTAAACCTGTTTAATTTATTGGTCAGGATTTATTGTGACAGACCAACACAGGCTGATGTGTTATTATTGCCTTTAGTCCACCTGCATGTAACCTCAGGCTTCCTAAGTCTGGAAATATATGGAGATGGATTTGAGGATTTTTCCAGGGAAGGATTAGTATGGGAGGGAAGAAAGTGGAGAAATATTTGTGTTTCCAGGATTGATTTAGTGTCACACTGGAAATGGTGGCATTACATCCATCCTTCCATCCTTGTGTTTACTTCTTTCTGTTTTTGTCCTTCCCACTTCTCTCCTTTCCTTCCTTCCTCTGCTATGCCCTTGTTTTCTTGCTTTCCCATTTTATTCATTCCTTGTGCCCTGCTCCCTCCCTCATATCTTTACTACTTTATCTCTCATCCATCTTTCCTTTCCTTTGTCCTTCCCTCTGTTGTTCCTTCCTTCTCTCCTCCCTTGTGCCCTTCCTTCTATACACCTTTCTGTCTTTAATTCCTTCCGTGGCTCTTTTCTCTTTAACCTCTTTCCTGTCATTCATTGTGTCATCCCATCTTTTTTCATTCCTTCCTTCCTTTCTTCCTTCCTTGTGCCCCTCTCTCCTTCCTTTCTTGTGTCCTTTTTTTCTTTCTCTGGTTTCTAAATTGTTTTTTTTTTTTTTTTTTAAAACATACTCACTTGTTTTTGAACCCTGAGTAAAAATGACGCTGCTCTGTTTCTGCTCTCAGAGGATTGTTGGAAAACACCAGAGAACAAACAGCATCATGAAGATGAAGGAACTCAGTAGAAAAGTCAAGTGGGGGGGGGGGTGTTCTGGTCCAGTTTAAAGCAGAATTAGGCTCTATAACAAAACTCCAAGCTTTGGTAGCTCTGGAGGAGTTGCAGAGATCCACAGCTCAGGTGGAACAGCCTGTTTACTGGAGGACTATTAATCATCCAGTCCACAACCTTCTCTGACAGAGTGCCAAGAAAAAAAGACACCATCATGTTTCACTGCGCTGAAACATGATGGTGTCAGCATCATGCTTTGAAGATGCTTTTCTTCATCAGGAACAGGGAAGCTTGACAGAGTTGATGGGATAATGGATAGAGCTGAATGCAGGTCAATCCTGGAAGAAAACCTGTGGGAGGCTTCAGAAGACTTGATATTGGAGTGGAGGTTCAACTTCCATTAGGAGAACCACCCTGAACATGCAGCCATAGATACTATGGGGTGGTTTAAATGCACGTGCATGTGTCAGAATGTACGGAGCCCGGGAGAGCTCACTTTAAGTGATATTTTTTTTTCCGGTCGTGATAATTTATGAGCACGTTTTCCTTAAATTGAGCCCTCGGTAGATCGAGATCTCGAATATACTATAACGTGCTCATGTTTACATATGTCAAGACAATATTGAGTGCAGGTTTTACATATTGTGGCCACGTTTAAGTAGATCGTGCACACAATGTTCTATAACGACGTTCACTAAATTGTGCCCTCGTTTGAGTAAATCGTGCACTCGTTTAATAAATTGTGCCCTCGTTTTACTATGCTTAAAATGAGAGCTCAATTTAGTAAAATTAGCTCACACTATAGTAAAACGAGAGCACAATATAGTTAAACGAGCGCACAATTTAGTAACACGAGAGCACAATATAGTAAATTGTGCACACAATTTAGTAAAACGAGTGCACAATATAGTTAAACGAGCGCACATTCTCTCAACATGCAAAACATTTTGCGATGACCCCTCTAGGGCTCCATAAGAATGGCCTAGTCAAAGTCTAACTGAGAATCCGTGAATGCTTATTTACCCTTCTACTTTATAATTACGCTCCACGTTGTGTTGCTATACCACCTAAACTCCTGAGGAGCTACATTGTGGTTGGTGGCTGCAACGGTGCAACATGTGAACTACACTGAAACACAAGAAGAGTCGGATAAAGTCAGAAAAACACCAACGCTGAGAGCTATTGCTGCTAGACGTGGTCCCACAGGCTGCTCCTTCATAACTTTTTGGAAACTTAAAGGTAATCTGGTACTTGCGCCAGTCTCCCTGCTTCCAGATCCACTTAAAAACGTGTGTCTGACTCATCCCCCCTCTGTCTCATTACTCCGACCCAAATCGTTTGACTCATGCCGAAATCCCGACCCCAGCCGCCTGCAGGCCCTGCAGCCCTTCGCCAGCTCGTTCCCAGCATCCTGTGAGCTCATCGCCGGCCACGCTCGCATTAACACACACTCACACAGACCAGCTGATAGTCTGAAACATCTCCACATGCTGGTTGAATGTCACTGTGGTCCATCCCTCCTGATGGGAGGAGCACGTCACCGTGGAGATGAAGGATGAAAGAGATCTGCAGCTAAAAGTCCAAATTAAACAATAAATGGGCAGCTTTATTCAAATCCTAACACCTGAAGGAAGTGTATTTTTATTAGTAATCATTTTGTCAGCCTTTTTCTGGTATTATACAATAAAATATCAACATATGGGCCTGAGGACAACCCTAAACTTCTGATAAAGCTCAACCAGAGCTACAAATCGCCCCGTTTTCAGGTTGCTCCCGAGCCATTTCAGCTACCTCTGGAATTGACCCCTGTCCCTTTAAATATCTGCACGGAGCAAAGAGGACTTTCCCAGCCTGAAAAAAAGTTCTCCCTGTCACCATAATGGATGTCAGAGAGCCCGAGGTTTGAACTGTGCGGTCCTGGGTCACTTAGAGGAGTTGGATATGAAAAATGGACAGGAGCAGTGAATGCTGGGTCAGGCGGAGCTGAAGCATTGTGTGTTTATTCTGCAGAACCGCAGTTTACGTAGCATGAATGATGAACTGTGGTTAAATTCTTGTTTAAAAACACAGAAACCCAACCAGCATCCGAGTCCTGCAGCTTATTCATAAGAAGACACATTTTATCAATATTTAGACATAAATCAGCACAATCTGAGGATTTAATCATGATTTATTAGGGTAATGCCAGTGAGATCTTGTGTGTATTTTTATAACAGGTGCGGCTTTCTTGATATTTCATAAAAAAGCTGGTGTAATTGAAACAGACTTACAGATTCATTATATAAAGCATTGTCTTTTTATCATATTGCCTTTTTTCTGTGTTGTCCTTCAACAGATATGTCGGGCTGTGATTCAGGTTGATGAACAGGAAGGAAAAGCTCAGGAAGTGTGAGGAGAAGATGGTTACTGGTATTGTTCCTGCTGTGAAAACACGTCATACATGAGACTGAATTAGCGTGAAAGTGAATTAGAACATGAACGGAATGAACACAGGACAGAAAGTGGGACACCTCCCCACTGGTGAAATCCCACACTCCCGACATAAATGAGCCACTTCAGCAGAGAGGCTTCCCCTCGGTTTGATTTCATATTAGGCGAAACTGATCTAGGACCAGCCACTTGGTTATTAAATCTACACAATCAGGTAAAACGAGAGAAACTGACAGGATAAGAGTTTGAGCTCTATCAGAATTTTTGAGAATAAATATCTTAATCACCCTGCAATATGTTTCATGCAGGGTCAAAATATGTGAATCTTGTAATTACCAAAATGGTCTGAAACTGAACTTAAGGTTTCAAATTGTACAAAAACCTTTTTTTTTTTTTTTTACAATTTTTGGAAACCCCACTTCCTCAGATGTAAACAGATAATGTGGCTGTTTTGACATCTTTAGTGTTTTGCTGCTCAGTTTGTGAAGAGTCTGCTCCTCTAAGTCTGAGGTCATGGTCCTCATCTGGAAAAAGGTGGAAAGATCCCTTAAGGCGTATAGTGGGTTTTTGTCTCAAGTGGAGGAGTTAAAGAATTTAGGAGTTTTGACCCTGAGTGATGACAAGAAGCAGCGGCAGACGACTTAAATCATAAGACAACTAATAACTTTATTTGCTTTGGCTTCTTGTTTGTCGTTAGTTCTTCCACTAACAGCTCTTCCATTTTTATTTGCTTGAATTCATGAAGTCATTATACCAACAGAATTTGCAAAGATTTAATTTACATTAAGCTGGTTCAGGTCAGGCTTTCCCAAAAAAGCTAAGACATTGATATTTTCACTGTGTCTTTATGAAGCTAAAGAGGCTGAATACACACCCCTGTATCACTGCAGCATTAATAGTAAAAAAGGTGTTTTTTTGTTTACAAACTAAATGTTAGCATGAAATTAGTCACCCTTGGGAATCACAACTTCCTTCATGAACAAATGATTACTCCAAATGGTCTGCTTGTATGTATCAAAATCAGTGAATCAGGATAAATACACTACATTTTACTCCAGAGTCCTACTCACCTAACTGATTCAGATAAAGTTCATTTTTTATGTTTACGTTTTTATGCACAGTGTATAGTCCTTGGGGTCTATAATACCACAATTTTTTTACTATCATATAATTATTCATCAAATTGTCTACACATGAAACCAAACCAAACACAGATAATTCTGTTACTGAAAAAGGATATTCTTTCCTTTCATTATATGTCCTAACTTAGATCAATATCTGCAGTGCTATAAAGTTTAAAGTTTCTCTGTTCGGCATAAGTAGTTCAGTCCTTCAGGAGGATTAAGTGCTATCGCAGCTGTGTAGAAAAGCTCCTGCTCCTCTGCTGTTAATGTTTAATTGAAGTCACTGACACATTTGAATTTGTTAAGCACATTTATCGACCTTTTAACAATTACTAATTGTGCAGCTTTAATGGCATGTCCACAGTCAGGCCGGGAGAGAAAAACTGTTTCAGTTTATCAGGCACTGGAAAGTACGTTAATGAAAAACAGGTTGTTTTATTAATGAATCATTTGAATGTTGCAGTACAGTTTTAGAGCTGGCAGTAGGTTTTACTGTATATATTTGTGTTTCTCACCAAAAAGTATATAGGCTATAATGAGAAGCAGCAAAGCCGCACTGAAAACAATTTTAATTTTCTTCGTTCAACTACAAAGTCAGAAGTCTCCAGATGACGTGGTTATGTAGCAGGGCAGTCATCTAAAGCAGGGGTCACCAACATGGTGCCTGTGGCAGCAGCGTTCTGGATCAGCTGCAGTTGTCTCATCGACTTTTTAGGCAGACCTGTGAAAACACCGTTGCTGTAATCAATTCAACCAAAGATAAATGCATGGATTAGTTTTTCCAGATCCTGCTGAGACATCAGTCCTTTAATCCTGGAAATGTTCCTCAGGTGGTAGAAAGCCGACCTTGTAATTGTCTTTAGATGCTTTTGGAGGTTCAGGTCTGAGTCCATCACTTCACCCAGATTTCGGGCCTGATCAGTGGTTTTTAGCTGAAGCAGCTGAACCTGTGAGCTAACTCTTGATCTCTCCTCTATTGATACAAAAATTATTACTTCAGTTTTGTTTTTATTCAATTGGAGAAAAATGTGGCACATCCATGCATTGATTTCTTCTAAGCGTTTACTCAGCACTTGGATGGGTTTAATGTCACCTGATGGCATGGTGATGTAGAGCTGTGTGTCGTCTGCACAGTGATGGTAGCTGATGTTGTTGTTCTTTTATGATCTGAGCTAGAGGAGCATGTAGATATTGAATAGGAGGGGACCCAGGATGGACCCTTGGGGAACCCCACATGTAATTTTTGTCATCTCTCATGTAAAGTTACCTACTGACACAAAAAGTCCCTGTCCTTTAAGTAGGATTGAAACCAATCGAGTGCTGTACCAGAAAGGCCGACCCAGTTTTACTGTAAAACTGGGTCCATTTAATGGAGTGATCAGCCCTGGAGTTTCATCCCTCCGACCGGCCCACTTAAGATAACGACCTACAGCACTTTGAATCGTCTTGTTACTGAAAAGTGCTATATAAATAAACTTGCCTTGCCTATTTGTATCAAAAATCTGGAGATTTATTTCATACTTCATCTTATTTCCTTTCACTGCTGGAATTTGTGTATTTACTATCTTAATTTTAATGATAAAAAAATGTATAGCAAGTCACTGATATTGTTTGGGTATAGAAAATATTTAACAGAGCTAATGCTTGCCTGTTCACACTGTTTTAACAGCTCACTTGTTTCTTCCAGACTAACAGGAGCAATTCTCTCATCACTACTGGCTCTGCTTCTGACAATAAATCACATTTAAATATCTGGGCATCTTGATTGATGACTCCCTCACTTTAAACCCCATCTGGAAAGATCTTGCAAAAAAGGCTTCGATTAAAGCTGGGTTTTATTTTCAAAACAAGTTGTGTTTTTCATATACTGTTCAGTGGGTTGTCACTGCAACTTTTATGTCTGTGTTGGACTATAGGGATCTTTTTTACATGATTGCCTTGTCACAACATCTTAGGATGCTCGACTCTATCTCTCTTCTCTGAGGTTCATCAGAAACTGCTAAATGTCAACACACCATTTTGATTTCTATTCACGGGTGGGATGGCCAGGTTTAGCTATTCGAAGGAATTCCCATTGGTTAACTTTTATTTACAAGGCCTCAGTTGGACTTCTTCCCACCTGTAGAGTATCTGTACTGCAATCGCACTGAGAAATGTCGACTTGTATAACTTTCATTCACAGTTTGATGCTTCTTTCTGTCCCTTTTGCTCAGACTGAGTTGGGCAAGAAGAGCCCTCCTCCTAGAACTTGCTTTATAAAACGTTAAAATAACCAAACTTATCTACAAACTAAAAGTTCCTCGGGCTGATTCTATAATGTCTATTTTTCATAGTTTGTTGTTTTATTTTAACCATGTAACTTTTTGTGTGTCTATTTGTTGCTGCCTCTTGGCCAGGACTCCTTTGAAAAAGAGGTTTTTAATTTCAATGGGACTATATCCTAGTTAAATTAAGGTTAAATAAATAATTATGCCTCAGAGCATCACAAAATTCAATGACTTGATGATTAACTTGTTCATTGGTAAGCAAGCTCATTTTACTGAAAAAGCTGCCAATTTTTTGCACATTTAGCAGCATCCGTTTTCAGAGCTCTCCTCTTTTTAATCTTTCTCCGCACAGTCCTGCTTTCTTCTACTTTCTTCTCCATTGACCGAGTGCATTAAGCTGTTGCGTCAGGGTGCATCCAAACACACAAAAAGTGTCAGTGGAAGCGGAGGCAGTCCAGGGATAGTGGTAACAGCGTAGCGTACGTAAGACACTACATTGTCATGGCTGAACAGCGACCCAGAAAAAAAAAAAAGAAGAACAATGACACTTGCAGTGCAAATATCTAACCGGCCCACCAGGAATTATCCTGGTCCTCCTGATTAGCCACGCCGGGCCTGATCTGATCGAAAATATCGAACTAAGCTCCAATAGAACCAGCACGGTGGTTCTTCCACAGTCTGTATTTATATGGATGTCATTAAACACCTTGATTAAGGGCGGTCTCTTTACGATGGTGAGCACGGAGGCCTGACTTAAAAACATCAAAGCAGCTGGTCATTGTTAAGAAGGTTTTTAATTGTTGAAACAGAGCTTTTTCAATAATCTTACTGATAAAGGGGAGGTTTGAGATGGGCCTGTAGTTCTGCAGAGGTAGTTTGTCTAAAATGTTCTTTTTCACCAGTGGTTTGGTAATTGCTGTTTTTAGGGACTGGGGGAAAACACCTGACAGAAGGGATGTTTATTATCTGAGTCAAATCAGATGCTATGACAGGCAGAACGTTCTTAAAGAAAACTGTGGGTAGAACATCAAGGCAGCAGGAGGATCAGTTCTAGTTAAAGAAAACTTACTACTGAGTTTGATATGGATGTACAAACTGATCCTCTAATCGTATTGATTTTCTCAGTAAAGAAGTTAGCAAATTCATTACAGGCTCACTATCTCCACATCAGTTCCCTGGATGTTCACTTGTGTCAGTGAGGTGGGTTTGTGCCTCCAAACGTCCACCACTAACTCTTTAGTTTTTGCTGAAAGTTTAGTTTATTAAAGCTAGGATTGGCAATTTTTCCCCAAGTTTCCCCAAGTCCCTTTTTGAATAACTGCACATGCGCAAGACCGTCTTACCTGCTCATCTGCTCCTTAGGGGGATCGCATGAAAAATCTCCCAAATCCACTCTGATCTTATTTCTTTCTACTGAGTCCTTCCTCTTCTTGTCATAAACATGAATGCAGTTCGTTTCTTGCGACTCTCAGCTATATTCAAAGTATATGGTGAGTGCAGCGGAGCTACAATGAATGCCTAACTGCTAAGCTAGCTGCTAATCTAACTGGAAACATAAACACTAGAAGTGTGCATACTCAGTCAGCAAGCGGAAACTAGGAAGTAACGAGTATGCACACTGGCGTTATGTGAACGCCATGCCGTGTTTAACACAGATCCTGAATAATTGTCCTAGGGTCCAAAAAAAATTTACATGCATAAAATAAAAATACAGTTTTTGCAAACTCCAAGAATACAATGAAATAAATAGCTAAAATAAATAAATAAAACAAATTAGTACAAACAAAAATAGCTTAAGCCGGAAAAGGGTAGAGTGCCTTTGCTGGGTCGGGGAAGATCTCCTGCCCAAGTTGAAGAGTCTACGTATCTTGGGGTCTTGTTCACGAATGAGGGGAAGATGGAGCGGGAGATCAACAGGCGGATTGGTGCAGCGTCTGCTGTGAAGCGGGTGCTGTACCGGTCTGTCGTGGTGAAAAGAGACCTGAGTCAAAAGGCAAACCTCTCGATTTACCGGTCGATCTACGTTCCTACCCTCATCTATGGTCATGAGCTTTGGGTCGTGACCGAAAGAACGAGATCCCGGATACAAGCGGCCGAAATAAGTATTCTCCGTAGTGTGTCTGGGCTCTCCCTTAGAGATAGGGTGAGGAGCTCATTCGAGAGAGGGACTCCGAGTAGAGCCTATGTTTTCTGTATATTTGTTAATATATGATTGGAAACAATTAAGCTTTGAATGTTAGTGATGGAGCTTGTCCGAGTGAAGCTAAAGAAGTCTAGTCAAGGATATACTTAGCTTATTCCTTTGTTAATGTAATGTTTTTATTTTGCTATGTAATATTTCCCTCTGTAATGTTTTTCTGTTCATATACAACACTTTGCATCATCTTGTTACGGAAAAGTGCTGTTGAAATAAACATGCCTTGCCTTATTTGTTTTCTGGACACATCTGCAGGTGAAGGTGACCTCTACGAGGACTGGACCGTCTGCAGTGTTGACCGAGGAATCTCTCCCCTCCACTGAGGCGCATTAGGAAATTGCCTAGGTCACTGAACGATCCTCAGCGTGCCGTCCAGAGAAATGCTGCTGCATCAGGTAAAACAGCAGGTAAAACTGTTTGAAATGTTACATGAGGTCCAGTTGTGCAGATTTTTCTAAGCGAAGAATTGCTGAACAACCAGTCTGTCAGAGAGAGGGGGGTATTACATGGATCAGCTCCTGCAACTTTAGAGAGATTGTGAAATTAAAGTCCGTTTTATCAATCGGTCACCAGAAAATGAATCTGTCCAGATCGATCTGTTCACAGTCATTAACAATGAGAAAGATCACGTTTTCTGTCCGGCTGTCCTCTCCTCAGAACGCCACCATCAGCCCTGCTGTTTCTGCAAACCCTGAAATAAATCAGTGTGTGCTGCTGTTATAAAAAGCCTCTTCACACATGCATCTGTGACCTCTCTCCAGACGCTCTTAGCACGGCTGATGAAAGTGTCTGACCATCCCACATGCGGCTCATATAAAAACAAAACTAATGGAAACAACGCTACGGCGTAACGGCGGGCTCGTCAGAATGCGTGCCGAGGACTGTAATCACACGCTCGATGCGCTCATGATTCACTGTCAGGGTGTCATTACGGTGTTTTCAAAGGGAAGCAGCACAAACAATGACTGCGCTTCTGTTTCCTGCCTTAATGGAGGCAATTATTCATGTGAGGGTCTGCAGGTTTGAGACAAAATAAGATGAGGTGAACCTTAGGAACTGAATGTTTTCCGCACATACAGACATTTAGATCACGCTGCGTTGAAGTCTTGAAGGAGTATAATTGTTGCTTAACTTATTTAGGCTTCAAGCTGTTTTGCTGAGGAAAGTGGATTAGATTCTATGGCTGAAAAACCTTCAGCTGTAACATAAAAGATGAAATATACAGTATGAGGAAGTGGGAGTGGTGGCCTAGTGGTTAAAGTTGATCACTTGTGTTCTGAGAGCGCTGCAAATACCCAGTTTGAACCATGCGGACCGCCACTATGCCCCTTTTCTATTGCCATGAGCTATGTTTACATGCACAAAATGTCACAATTGATTGGGTTTAAATGTATTCAGATTAAAAAACAAAAAACAGGTTTTTACCGTTTATATGGGCACACAATCAATTAATCTGATCATGATGTGCGTGTATATGCACCTGGCTTTATTCAGAATAGAACCACTCTGATATGCGCAGTTATCAAATTTCCCTTAAAACAAACAGAAGAAGTACTTCCGTTTTTGCTAAACAAAAATAGTAAACAAAGCAGTATTAAATGAGTTTGTTTGTCATCCAAGCGCTCAGGCTGGACTTGTACCAAGTTCTAGTTACGGTTGAAACATTACTGAATAAATAACCATTTTGAGCTCTTTTAACATTTCTAGGTTACTCCAGAGAGAGTTTAGCTCTGCAGAGCTGTGGCATGAACCATCGAGGTGGGATGAATGGAGGTGGAAATGTGTCAAAAATAAAACATTAAAAAGCATCGTCATAAAACAGAAGCACTTGTACAACTAAAGGTTTGATTTAGGATGATAACACAAATAAGAAATAGGAAAGGGTTAAGGTGTTTCGTGTTGTACCAGGACTTATTTTATTCTCCACAAACCTTCAGTTTGTTCCTCATGGGAGAAAAATCCCCGTATCAAACCTCCAGAATCCCCCGGTTTTGTTTTACTTTGGATCTCTCTCTCTGCTGACTGGACCTCTGCTTGGTTCCGATTTGTTGTTTGGAAACTGAGCCTGGCCCTCCTGCTTCCCTCCCTCCATCGTCACATTGAGCCAAACATCAATAACCTTCATCCACAGCTGCACGTGGCCGACTCTAATGTGACTAATGTGGGAGGGGTCGTGGGACGGAGGAGGGGGGTGGGTTGTCGGGGGCTTCAGATTCCTGCTGCTGCTGCACTAAAACAAACAATGAACGTCCTGGAAAGCCAGCTCTTATTTTTAGGGTCTGACTGGGTTTTACGTAACGGGTCACCGCAGCAAGAATAGCTCCATCAATCACTGGTGCAGCAGTGTCCGAACGCTCTGGGAACGCTGGGATCAGAAAGAGACTCGCTGAGCCGAGCCAGTGGGACCCGAGCAGCCGAGACCACGTCTCCACTTGCAGCTTTCAGAGCGCCTCAGAGGAGACAGACGTGGAGCCGAGTTAGCTGCATTTACACACCAGGGTGTTTAAATCTAGACGTTCAAGGGGTCGGGATTCATTATGGAGTAGATCCGATCCGCTCCAGGAGATCAGGATGCCTAAGTGAAACAGATTTGCAGATTTTGTTTTACAAAAATCGAAATGCAGAACAAAAATCAAACGTTTTATTATTTCATTTTACGGAGCAGAAAAGGTCTTTGCCCCTGAAAATGTTCTTCTGTTTCGATTTTTTTCGTCACATTTTATGACAACTAAATGTTTCAGATTTAAAAGCTGTGATAAATGTCATTAGTCATATTTTTGAAAAGCTGTGTTCAATTTCACCAGCTAAACAAATGAATAAGAAATAATTTGAATAGAACCTGTCCGACAACATGAAGTAGACGGAAATATCTCAAAAAACAAGGATCCTATCCCAATCTAAATATATTCTACAGTCATTGACACCTGTCAGTCAGGACAGTATAACGGATGCATTTCGGCTCTGCTCTGTCTTCTGTAACCCCCAGTGGGTCGAGGCAGATGAGCGTTCATACTGAGCCTGGTTCTGCTGGAGGTTTTTCCTTCCCGCTAATGGGGAGTTTTTCTTTCCACTGTTGCTTCATGCATGCTCAGTATGAGGGATTGCTGCAAAGCCATGTGCAATGCAGACGACTCTCCCTGTGGCTCTACACTTCTCTAGAAGTGAATGCTGCTTGTCGGGACTTTGATGCAATCAACTGGTTTCCTTATATAGGACATTTATGACCAATCTGTATAATATTATTGAATTTGACTTTGTAAAGTGCCTCAAGATGACATGTTTGATGAATTGGCGCTATATAAATAAAATTGAATTGAATTTCTAAGGCTTTGGGGCTACAGACAACCACTAGTGGAGAAAACACAGAACAGGTGGGAACCTTACCAGAAATGGTAAATGGCTTGTACTTGTATAACGCTTTAACGAGTCCGACGACCCCAAAGAGCTTTACACTACAGTTACCCATCCACACCCTGACGGTGGTGAGCTATGTTAGTAGCCACAGCTGCCCTGGGGCAGACTGACAGAGGCGATGCTGCCATACATCAGCGCCACCAGACCCTCTGACCACCGCCAGCAGGCAATCTGGGCGAAGTGTCTTGGCCTACGACACGACTGAGACAGTCGGAGCGTGGGATCGAACTGGTAACCTGCCAATTGCAGGACGAACCCCTTCTGTGCCGCTGCCGCAGAAGTCTAAATTACTAGCTTACTCCAGGAGCACACCAGCAAAAGAACACAGAACATCAAAAAAACATCTTGATGGCATGCCGTTATATTTGACATAAGCATATAAACAGCGTTTTAGAAACAGAACATCATGCTGGCACTCAAACATGGTGGTGGTAGTGTCATGGTTTGGGGCTGTTTCGTTGACTGAGCAACTTGTTGTAATGGTGGAACCATGACAGCTGCTCTTGACCAGAAAGTACGTTTGTGACCTCAAGCTTTGTGCACTGGGTTACAAAGCAGAACAATGATCCAAACCACACCAGCAAGTCCACCAAAAATTATTTAAAAAGCATAAAGCAAAGGTTATATAGTGGCCGAGTTAAAGTCTGCAATTAGATTAAATCCTGCAGGTTTCTGATGTGTTCCTGGGCCATTGCTGCAGATTCAAATGACGTCCTCAGTTGGTCATCAGGTCCTGCAGAGGCCTGATAATTAAGCACACAGGAATCATTTGACTGTTTGCTGAACCAGGAACACATCTAAAACATGCGGGCCCTCCAGGGCACTAACTGTGGACTTTACTGCATTAAAGGATTTTGCAACTCAGAATGTTGCTAATAGTATTTACTGGGCTCAACAATGAACCATTCTCACTGGTTTTCAGCCCGGGAGCTCCGAACACCAAACCGAAATGTCCCTGAGAGAAATCCAGAGATCATAACTTGAGTAACTGACAGATTAACTGAGGTGGAGGAGCATCCGGTGACTGCAGGATGGGTTTTCTTATCAGGGTGTGTCCTTGTTCGACTCGGTTCAGGTGTTTTATCTGTGTGCTTCAGGCAGGTGCAGCAGGACACTGCAAGGTGAGCTGAAATAAAGCTCTGATGATGTCCTGAGTGGTTATTGTTCACCCCCCATGGGGGTAAATGTGCTGTCTGATGCTGCTGCTCCCTTTCCTCATCATCACCTTCGCATACATCATTTCGCTTTAACATTAATGGCGCTGTTAAAGGTGATGCCAGCAGCAAGCCGCTGCAGCAGCTAGCCGAGGCCGTCCTATCGCCTCCATCTCCCCCCGCCGAGCAGCAAGAAGAAATAAGGTCTGAAGGAGAATTAATTCACAGTCTCGGCCCCTCGGGGGGTGAAGAGGAGGTGGATGTGGTGTTTCCCTGCCGTGCCAGACTGTCGGTATCCGTGGCAACCCAGGAAACGGACCTCCCTGTCTTCAGGAATGGTGGCGGGATGCACCAGCAGCAAAGATTGACCTGTCACATCCCATCACAGCGAGGATGCTTCTGCTTTCAGGTCAGGTCGACGGCACGCAGGAAGCACAGCGGATGGGGCTCTGCAGCTGTAAGGACCTGGCCATACAAACCATCCTGCTCTGATATAAACAACTCATTTAACATATAAAACTTTACACTTGCCTGTTTTCTCTGAACACTTACTCTCCTCTCTACGCTCCCCTCCCACTTATGGCCAGATTCACTAAAGGATTTAGCAGGTTTTGCTGCACAAAACAACGCAAACAAGAGTTTGTGCATCCATCTAATTCGTAAACCGCCTGCCGAGCAAACAATCAAATGAGACAATAAGCATGAATTTAGAGTAACTTCTGCCCACAGTAATGTGTATTTAACACATTAGAATTTAAATTCTTCACGTCACCAAAAATGTTTTTGCCCAAAGGGGAACTTCTTGAGTAGGAGGGTGAGTAAAACTGAGAAATTTTAGAAAAATGAAAGCCCCAAACAGAAAACAACTGAAAACTTTGTCAGACTTGAACATTGAAGTTGGGAAAACCGTAAATATTGTCATACAAGATATTTTCACCACTAAAAATAGCACAAGGTAAGCTACAGTTCCAAATCTCAACATGTATTCATTATGTCCACTTAAAGCCAGAGAAGTTAGACCTTTCTTGACCTTTCTTATTTGGTGAATGGCGCTGTACAAAAAAATGTCACCCACTGAGCTGAAGAAAAGATCTAAAACTAATTTAGTGCTGCTACTTAACTCAAACCTCCCGGCTATTAAAGTCGAGAAGAAGATATTCATATTTTTTCTTTATTTCTGCTAAAAGTCGGTGCACAATGAATGAGGAAGAACACAATTACTGCAATTTACCACCGGGAGATGACCCCAATCAGGGTATTCAAGAGGCAATTATAATGAGGTACCAGACAAGTAAAACTCGGATTATGATGGCAGCAAATTTTTCCTCTGAGAGCGTTAATGCAGAGGACGCAGAGACAGGTCCTTTAATGTCCGCTTTGAGCAGAGTTTTCCTCATTAACTGTGTTTTTATTTCATTGGGATTTTACATCACTCCGTATACGCTGCATTCATGTTAAAGGAAAAACTGTTGATTTGATCTCGTTTGTTGTGTCCCTTTAATTACAGAGTGTCAGTTGGAAAAAGGATTGTAATGTATGTTCCCTTAAGACACGAGATGGAACTAAAATCCACCCACCCAGCCATCCATCCAGCCAATCACCAACCTTCCTTCCATTCATCCATCCATCCATCTATCCATCCATCAACTGTCCACCCATCCAATCATCAACCATCCATTCATCTATTATTCATACATCCTTCCACCCATCAAACATCCATCCATCCATCCATCCATCATTCCACCCATCAAACATCAGTCCATCCATCCATTTATCCATCCATCCATCCATCCGTCAACAGTCCATCCATCCATCCATCCAACCATCCAACAGTCCACCATCCATCCATCCATCCATCTATCCAACTGTCAACAGTCCATCAACCATCCAGCCATCATAGCCACCTGATTCATAATTTAAAAAAAAATCCAAAAAGTATGCTGGTGTTAAAGGGGCCTAGTCATTTATTTTGAACATAAAAAGAAAACACAAAAGACCACACAGTCATCTTCAAATAAAACAACATACGGCAAGCGTTCATCCTATTAGTGTTTACTTATTCCCTTTTGAGCCCAAAAAGAGCTTTGAACTGGGTGCCATCAGCAGACATCTGCCTACAGTACCAGGGAACTATCAGAAGGCAAGATGGTGACAATTGACACAGTTACTGTAAGAGTCAGTAGACCATCCTGCCCTAAAATGCCTCGCAGTAAAGTTCCAACTTGGCATGGTTAGGGTTACTTAACCTCTTTCTTTTTTCCCCTTGGCTGGACATTGCTGACTTGCTTAGCTCCATTGCTATATATATATATAATTTTTATTTTTTTGTTTTTTTTTGTTTTGATAAGTATTTATAAAAGTGCTTTGTTAAATCAAAGTGTAAAACCCAGAAATAAAATATAATAAGCCAACAGGGCAGGATGATGTAATCGGAAATCTTTTGCATGCAACCTGAGAGAGCTACTGGCATAGAAATATGTAAAGTCATAGACTTGGCCCCTTTAACCAAGCAGTTATTTGAAGTGCAACATAAATTTCTACATTTATAGTTCAATAAATAGATAAATCTTCCATATAAGCTGAATTACACACATCTTTGAGTCTGATAGAGTTTTCCTTGGAAGAAAGCAGAAGCATTTCAGTGTTTTGACACCAACATGGCTCCATGATCGATGACGGCTGGAGAACCATTTTGTCAGATTTTTCTTTTCACCTCTTCAACCTCCTCATCGTCGTCCTCCTCCTTTTACACAGACGCTTTGCTGTGTCATTTATATCCCACCTGACAAACACAGCTGGGGCACTTTATCAGCTAAAAGGTCACAAAGATGTGAAAATAAGGAATCCAAATCTCAAGGTGACTTTGAATATTTCCTAGTAGGGAAAACTGTATAAAAGGCAGAAAATCTGAACAGCTGTGTAGTACAAATCAGATTAAACTAAAGTAAAAAATCATAACCTGTGAAGTCGGTATAAATAAGGAGCCGTCTATAATTTTCACGACCCTAAAATCAGCAGAGCGGGTACAATCTTCTCTTCCCTGAATGGATGGCTGTAATGAAACTGTTCAGTACTGGAACAGCTTCAAATTAGATTACAATTCCAGGTTTTCTGCTAAAACTTGTGATATAAGATTTTTTTACAAATGTTAAAAATGCAATGCTAAGGATAAACTTCAAGGACCTAAAACATTTAAGTCAGTAAGTCAGACACGCTCAGTATTACTGCCACAGTTGGCTGAAGGTCAGACTTCCTGTCATTGGCTAGACCAGGGATGGGCAACTTCCACGATAAAGAGGGCCACATTTTTTTCAGCACGACCATTGGAGGGCCACATGACCACGCACTTCAAATAATTGGATATGAAAGACGCTACAAATGATTCTCAATAAGAACAAATTTTAGATGAATTTATATCTGTATGTTTACTGCACCAACATATAACTATTTTCTGCATATAAATGCATTTTAATATGTCCTTAAGCAAAACACAAACCGTTTGCTTCAAAAACAATTGCAAAAAAGGAATTTAAACTCCATATCAATGCATTCAGGAGCATGGGTCATTTCAAATTTACAAGGAAAGAGGCATAAAACGGCACAGAACTTAACTCAAACAATAATGTGTCTATCCAGAAACTGTGTGGGCTTTCTTACAATACTGAATGCTCTATAATTGTATTCCTGTTACTTTTTGATTATGCACATCTGTTAGCTTTTTATTCTGAAAAATCTAATGTCCAATGCTCCTGAATGCACCATAGCTTTCTGACGCTCACGAATGCATCACACTGGTCTGTGAACGCGGTGTTGATCTTCTGCTTAAGACAAAGCTTTGCAGTTTCAAAACTCATGTCGGCTCTCACGGTTTATGTTGTGTGTGAATGACAAGAGACCAAAAAAAAAAATTCCACATGTCCATACTTCTTCCCATTTTGTCTGAAAAAAAAATGTTTTCCCTTTATTCCACTGCTAGTGGCCATGGCTCTTGACTTTCTTCCTCGCTGTTGCAAAGCGGCCCATGCCCGCTATTGTTTGGGTACGGCCCACTATCGGTCAAAAGTATAATTACGTTTTTTTTTTTTTTTTTTTTTTTTTTTTTTTTTTTTTTTTTATCATTACTGAGTATGACGAGGGCCGTGTGCGGCCCCCGGGCCGCCAGTTGCCCATCCCTGGGCTAGACCAAAGCAGACCAGCCACATTCAGTCAAACCTTGGTGAACCTTCTTTGACCATCTTCAGGTGGATCAGATCCTCACCAAAATCTTAAAGGACCTCATCAACTGTTTTATTTATTCTAAAAGAACAATTTCTGTTTCAGCTGTCAATCAGAACAAAGAATAACACAGGCTTCTTCTGTGTTGCGTCTTGAAACTGATATCAGCCAAAACATGAGCAGTATTAATTAAAGACTCTGCTCTTTCTGGTGTTTATATGGAAAATGCACCTGCAGGATGGAGCGGAGAATTTACCAAAAACCTGTGAACGTTGAAGAACTTCAAAATAAATCATAATGAAGATTTCCCTGAACAGTTTTTCCTACAAGTTGGCCAAGAGACAAGTCTTTTTTTTTCCTTTATTCTTGACCAGAGGACTTCAACATGGGGTCATGATCCTAGGGGGTCACAGAGATACTGCAGAGGACTGCTAGATTTAGTCCCTAAATCCAGTTTTTAACCTATTTGGGGGTATTCTTGGGTTCAATGTTGGGATTAACCACTAAAGATTGGAACTAGCACACCTGCATGTCTTGTTAAAAAAAAAATCGTAACAAAATCTCTAAACTTCGGTCTTACTCAGGTAGATTATCTCTCTCCACTACAGAACAGAGGATGAGCTACTAACTGCACTAATTGCCTCATAAACTGGCTCCATGCTGAAGCTGGATAGAAGGTCACACACTGACAGGCGGAGCTGGATGAGTTATGACCCAAACGGACCAGGTTAATTACGAGTAATTTGTTCTGATAAAGAAAAGCATTAGACAATCCGCAGAGAAGTTTTGGCTTTTTAAAGAAGCAGTTTACGGAAGACCCCTAATTTACTTTTCAAGCAGAAAACTTCCAAAGTGTCTGCGGCTCAGTTGGAGTTGGGTGAAGATTCAGATGGAGACTGTAATTCTACTCCAAGCTGGTGCTCTAGCTTTGATAACCCTTCAAACTTGAACAGATCTCTGAAGGACACGTTTTCTGACTAAACTAACTATTACTGTGTTTTAATTGTATTTTTAACATTTAAGGTCATTAACAGCCTCCAAATGGAAAGACTAACAGGTTTAACCTTTAACGTAAAAATAGATAAGTCTTAAGACATTTCTTATCAGAGTATTCCTTCCACAAATGGTGCGGCCATCGCAGTAATATATAACATCCGTTATAGCAAAGAAAGAGCTGAGTCAAATGTCAAAGCTCTTGATTTACCAATCGGTCCTCTGCAAAAAAAATGCCTAAAAGTAAGTAAAGTTTTATTTAAATGTGTGTATTTGTCTCTGATTTGAGCAGGCAAGTTTAAATGGTCTGCCAACTCATCTCTATCATCTTATTTCAAGTGCAGTATATCTAATTATCTTATTTTAGGGGTCAAAATATTCATTCCGTTGGCAGATAATCTTGTTTACCTGTTCAAATTAAAGACAAATAACAAATTTTAAGAAAAAAATTACTAATTTTATTTCAGTTTTTGCCTTGTCTGTGTTCCTACCCTTGCCTCTGGCTATGAAGTTTGCAGACACTACAGACTGAAAGGAGCTTCCGCGGCAGGGTGGCCGGACACAAAATTGGTTGAGGAGCTCCGCCATTAAGGAGGGACTCGGAGTAGAGTCGCTGCTCCTCCACATGGAGAGGAGTCAATTAAGGTGGCTCAAACATTTCTTCAGAATGTCCCTTGGAGTTCAACTCCTCGCATAGGGAGACGTTCCAGGCATGTCCCATCGGAGGAGAACCTGTGGGTGGCCTGGACATGTCTCAGGCTTCCCCCAGGGGAGCTGGAGGAGGTGTCCAGGGAGAGGGAAGTCTGGGCATCTCTGCTGAGTCCGTCAGGGACCCGGTCCCAGATAGGGCAAGGCAAGTTTATTTGTATAACACATTTCAGTAACAAGACAATTCAAAGTGAATTTGACTTTGTAAAGTGCCTTTAGATGATGTGTATCGTGAATTGGTGCTATATAAATACAATTTTATTGAATTGAAAGAGCTGTACATGAACATAGCATAAGAAAAAAAAAACACAACAGAGGAAAGCACATTGCAGTGGAATAGTAGCGGCATATTAAGACATGAGACAAGTTGAACTACACCAAAAAGGTAATGGCATGCATTAATGAAGGTATCTTTCAGACGGATGTGGTGGATTTGCAGTTGTCTTTAGTTTAAAAACAGCCCTTCCAGTCAGGTTTTTACCGAGGACTTTTGGGCTAAACATGTTAGCTGGTAACAGTACCTCATGGCAAGAAAAATAATAATACACTAGCTTTGGATCTATTCATACCAGGGAATCCAGCTTTTTTCATATGAATGACATTAAAACACGTTTGGTATCTGGTTACTTAGAGATGCGCTCATAATACATAGAGGTGTAAAACATGCACCATTTTATCAGAAATGAGTTCTGTTTTGAAATTAGTCTTTTTTTCTTTCTTCCTGAAAGCACAAAGTGTCTCAACCGTTCCGGCTTTGGTCAACTCCTGCCCACACACTTCCAGGTTCAATGTGTTCATGTGTCAAAAAATGTCACTCATAAAGTGCACTTCTGCCATAAACTGTTTATCCAGCATGCTGTCCAAAACAGTGCTCTCTTATATTTACATTTTTGTAGAAATTTCACTGTCTCCTGACTGATTTTACAGAACAGTCCTCTTGCTGAGCCATGTGTTCCTGTTTTTAGACGGTCAGGCCGTACACAGAGGACTTATCAGAGGTGACCTAAGTGCTCTGCAGGGATGCAGCACGTTGTGGAGGAGGCGTGCATTAAACATGTAGTCCAAGGTCTTTAAGAGAGAAATCACTAGAAGCAGAACAACTGCTGACTGCTCCACCAATATCCAACGTATGTAAATGACAGTTTATCGAGCGGATCAAAGAGAAACGTTTTCAATGGTCCCCTCAGGTTAACGTTCTTTGTCCTTTGGAGTAGCTCTCAGACGTTCAGGACTACCTGCGGTCTTCTGCAGCTCAGTTTGTCCTCTCTTCTGCAGCTTTGGGTTCACCATATGATGAATTTGTATACCTGAAAAGGTGTTTTTTTTTTTTCAATTATACAATAATAATTTTTTAATTATGCTTCATGTTTGCTCAGTATAAGGGGTTGCTGCAAAGCCATGGACAATGCAGACGACTGTCCCTGTGGCTCTATGCTTCTCCAGGAGGGAATGCTGCTTGTCTTTGATGCAATCAACTGGGTTCCCTTATATAGGAAAGTCTTTCAACAATCTGTATAATCTGATTGAATTTGACTTTGGAAAGTGCCTTGAGATGACATGTTTCATGAATTGGCACTATATAAATAAAATTGAATTGAATTGAATTAGTAAAATGACCTTGAAGGTTTTTCTTGTCTCTCATAGAATATGCAGTGTAAAGCATTTATAGTGCTTTTTGCATCCATCATTCAAATATTTGTAGTTTTACCTGTGCAAAGCAGAATTACAGCTAAGTCTATGTCAGATGAATTAAAATGATACTCTTTTAATAGGATACAGGCATAATTTAACACAAAAAAGCCTTAACCACCTGACTTTAATATTTGATACACAGTGCCTTTTATTCACCATTATCCTTCAGAATTTAGGTTGAACCAATCATTGTGGAGCTGGCTGTGACCAGCACAACTGCCTCAAAAGTCCGGAAAATACACCTGGTCAAAACTATACAACTGCATTCCTCCATAACTACTGTCCTGCAACTTTTAGGCACATTCCTGTTCCAATACACTGGAATCAAATGAATAACCTATTAGCCGACCTTGGTAGAATTTCAAAACATGCTGATGTAGTAATTTAACTATTTGATTCAGGTGTGTTGAAGCAAAAAGGGTTGAAAGACAGTGGCTCTTGAAGATTATAGGTGCAGACCCCTGACCTTGGTCTTTATTTCTCTTCAGAGCTGCATCCAATTGAAATTTAGTCTGCCTGGCCTTCTTTTCCACCAAATCTTTCCTGGATGTTTGAAAGTAGCAGTGATGAAGAGGGCGCTGAAGGTTAATTTTAAAACAGGATAATTATCTGAGACTTAGAGGTTTTAACTACTTTTATTTGGGGGAAAAAAGGTAATTTCAGTGTCTTAGAGTGGATGTTAAGCAAACTTTTAAAAGTTTTGGAGCCAACCTTAGTTTGAGGCTAATATTACCAGCACTAAGGAAAATAAATCTGCTTTTCTTTCCTTTGTATATACCATGAATACTTTGTATGTACCATGAATATTTTGAATGTACCATGAATTAACAAGGATTATAACCCCCCAAATGATTAATCTTAAATTATCTTTAGACAGGACTACTAACATTATGGGCATGCTAATTGGCCCCAGCAAACCAGTACTGTTTTTTTCTGAAACATTTGTGAACTGGTGCTAGAAATTGTTACAAGGTAAGTCAAGGCTAAGCAGTTTTTTAACACTAACCGAGGAGAGAACGCTAATCTAAAAACCTTTTGCCTTGAGCTTCCTTCTGTTTGAAGCAAAAATGGCTAGCTAACTTTGGGCTGCTACTTTTAGAGTGACCAGACTTACCTGATTTCCGGAGACAGTCCACAGCAAAAGGTTCCCCCCGTAATGTCCCCAATTCCAGCGTTTTTTGAATGAGAAAACAGCTGCGTGCAACAAAGGCTACTATGGTAGCTGGTCACACTGCTATTAGCATTACAAGGGGTGAATTATATCTGATATCAACAACACTAACTTTTGAAATCATTTACAAGCTAATGCCATGACTCTTTTTTTTTAAGTTTTAGAGCTTGGCTAGCAGTTGAACACTGATCAGAGCAGCTGATTGGCCAATCATGACAAAATAAATTATAGCTATTGTCAGCAAGCAGTATTGATTTAGTTGTGATAAAAAGAAGTCATCATGCTGCCCATGTATCGCAAACCGCATAAAAAATTCAGTACCAATCAGAATGTATTGCTTTTTCATTGGCTGTGGTCCCTGGGCATGATAAATGTGGCTGAAATAAATGATATAATTAAAAGTTGGCTACAAAATATTAATTTTTATTTTGTTTTGTCGTTCAAGCACACACACCCCAGAAACTTACTCCAGCTCTAAATATTCCTAAGTGTCCTCATCAGTCATTATGTTGGATCACGTCCCTGGCCTTCCTCAAAACATCCCTTTGTGCTTTAAGTCTTAAAGTTTTACTGTTAGTGAAACACCATAAAAGTATGGATTTTTTGGCATGATGCCAGCGAAAGTTGAAGCAACAGCAGCTGCTGTGTCTTCATCTGATGCTGACCGTGAACCCCCTGGGGAAGCTTAAAGTAGCGATAAGTGATTTTTTTTACTACTAGGTGGAGCTTGAGCACTGACTGTAGACCAAAATAAGATGTGTATCAAGCCACACCTCTCTCTACCTCGCTCCAGCACACGGCTCCCATTTCCCCTTCCTACCCCATCAGCTCGTATGAGCATATTTGCAAAGGATAAAAACACAGTAGAACAGCAGCACCTTTCAGAGGAACATGCCTAGTGAAGAAGTAAGTAACTCATAACTTTATAATGCTGTTAGAAAGACAACAGTTTTATCCGATGGGTGTGCTCTCCGCCATTTTGTGCCTGGCGGTGGCATTTTATGGACAAGGAGGGGGCAGCTGTTCACGTGCACGTACGTTCACGCACATGCGCATATGTGCATGCATGGCCAGCCCGGCTACATAAACAAGAGATTGGAGAACACAGAGAGATAGTGTGTGATACCTTTTACTTTTTCACAAAATAATTTTTTAGTTATTTCTATGTAATGATTTTTTTACTTATTATTCCTTTAAGATGAAAGGTGTGCTGCTCCACCTGACCTTTGTCTGAAGCTTCCCCAGCCAGGGGGGTTCATCCTGCTGGTATGCCACTGTGCCAGACACCGACAGCCCTGGACATATAGTTGCTGCCTCGGGTAACGAAGTAGCGGTCATAAGCAGTGCTAGGGTTCTAGCGTGTGTGTGGTAAAAGTTTTGTTTACGTCACATGACACAATCAGCCAGTACATTTTTTGATAGAATAATCTATCTGTCTCTCATTGGAGAATGATGCTGCTGAGCAAAAGTAGGCAGTCCTTCATGCTGCCTCCCACTAGCATTCTGGGTAATGTAGGAGGATTGCTGCAGAGAGAGAGACAGGATTGAGAGACAGAATGTTTGACTGATGAGCCCTAGCTGAGTCTGGTGATGAGCAGCATTTATCTTTCTTTGAAATTAGCTGCTGGTGATTGACATGTGGCCATGCCCCTCTGCAGCAGTGGGACAGATGTGATGAAGGGTGGAAATTGTGGCCGAACAGAATGATTCAGAGTCAGCAGGAGAAGGAGACTGCTGATCTGTGGAGGCTTTTATTGTCATGCAGTCAAATCGTTTTTACACTGGAGAGGACGGAGAGTCTTCAGATGGGGGACTCCGCGACCTTGTCAAGGACCTAATTACGTGCAGCTGAAGGGGATGGGTGGGTGGATGGGTGGGTGGGTGGGTGGGGGGGTTTGTAACACTGAGGCCTCGTTTTATTTTCAGCATCGATCCTGAGGGACAAGTCAGCATTTTCCTTTCAAAACCATTGTCATTGCTATAGAATTAAAAGTGAACAATTATTTTCTGATTGCTGAACCGTAGATCAATGTTAATAAAACAATAATGGTTCCCTTTAAATGCTTTGAAAAGGATTAACCCACTTGTCCCTACATGTCCCTTTTTGTCGCAAGGACGTTTCATACAACTTTAAACTAATTTTAATATCAGACAAAAGACATTTTAACCATCCAAAAGTTACATGTTGACAAAGAAATGAGAAACAAAGTAATACACATCTATCAGTCCAGAACAGATTACAAAGACATGCCTAAGGCTCGAGGACTCCAGAGAACCGCAGTTAGAACCATTATTCGAAAATGGAGAAACTATGGAACAGTGGTGAACCTTCCCAGGAGGTTACGGCCTACCAAAATTACTCCAAAAGTGCATTGACAACTCAACTAGGAGGACATAGAAGAACTCAGACCAGAACCACTGCTGACCCATAACAAAACAAAAGCCCACCTCCTATTTGCCTAAAACATCTTAATGATTCCCAAGACTTTGGAAAAACCTAATTTGTGGACAATGTAACTAGATGCTGATGTTGAAAGATGTGCATATCCATCTGATACAGCATTTCTGAAAAAGAACATCATAGCTTCTGTACAATTAAACATGGTTGACGTAGTGTGATGGTCTCTGGCTGCTTTCCTGCTTCAGAACAAAAGAACCATGAATTTTCCTCGGAAGCAAAACCTACTGAAGGAGAATATCCGACTCTCTGTCTGTGACTGTTAAGTTATGTTATGCAGCTCCTAAATAAACCGTTCAGTGTGGCTGAATTAAAACAGTTGTGCAAAGCGTATATAGTTTCTATATTCCCTCACAGACTGATTTCAAGTCATCACTAATAATTCTTGATGCTAGTTGTTGCTGGTAAGGGTGAAACAACCAGGGCATTTTTTTTTCACCAGGTTGGTTTGGATAACTGTTTTCCCTTGAAAAAAATAATCCAATCTTTCATTGCACTATAACTTGCCTCAGTTAATTTTAAACTGTAACTTTAAATTCGTTTTTTATTATTACTAATCTAGTGTGTAACTCTGTCTTCCCCAAATTTCCTTACTGTGGGACAATAAAGTAATTTCGTATCTTAACCAAACCAAACAGCTTTAAATAATCCTCTACCTCCATATTGATTATCATCCCTGACCTGAGACCAGTCCTTGGTCACTCCTCCTATAACTAGGAGCCTGTTTCTGCTCTAATGACCGCTTTTCCATGGATTCCTGATGACGGACATTGCTCCAGCGTCTGCTCGCTCAGCCTCCCGTAGAAGATGTTGTATTTCCCAGCTGGATGTCCCGCTCCCTTCCGAGGCTGCAGCTCAGGTGTGCAGGCAGGTGTTTGCTGCCTTCACAGTTGAAGCGGTGCATTAATTTACAGTGACATGCTGTCACACGTACGAGCAGAGGGAGGTTAAATAACAGCAGATGTATGACGCCACTAATGGGGAGTCTTTAGCACAACAATTATCCTCTAATTTTTTCTTTGCTCTGAGCCTCTGGCTGCCAGTTATTATTACTGACGGCTCTCATGACTCATCCCTGCATTCTCTGTAAAAAGTAACATCACTGACCTGCCTAAATGGTTCTGTCTTCAAACTTATTGCCAACATTTACAATGTTTGGCCCAATATGTAGAGTAAATTAGAACTTCGATTAGCTTAATATGAGTGACAAAGCAGCTTTATTCTCCAAAAAATTATATATGCACACCTGCCAGAAAAAACAATAGTAACTAGTCCTCCATTGGGTCAAGCAGTGAGATGAGCTGGTGCTATATTAATATTTGGGATTAAAGTCAAACTCATGTTTAAAAAAAAATCTTTTAAAGGGGAAATGGCAGGCAGAATCCACTGTTTTTAAACATGTTTTGTTGTGTGCGCAGAGTCTCTAGGCGTGCAGAAAATGTGAATGTAGTCTCTCTAGGAGCTGCGTAGATATCTTTATGTTCTTTTTGGGACATATTTTTTAAGCCGTTCAGTTTTCTCTGTTTTCTATTATGTTTTTTGAATAATTACATCACAGTATTTGCTGCAAACTTCTATCTTACCAGTATCGCAAATCTGCCATTTTTATTTCTCTGAGAGATTTTTTTTTTTGTCCAAGCTGAAGGATGTAGAAGCTACAGGTGGATAAGTCATCAGTTGTACTACAAAAACAGCCAAACGTGATGAAGTGGATCGTGCTGCAACCTGGAGGGGAGCAGAGTGTTAAATGCGTCCTGAAGATTTAAAGAGACAGCACCAAAACGAGTTGCCTTCAGATGCACCTCAGAACAGGAGTAAAAAGTGGCAACGTGGGGGTAAATTAATGAGGAATTCCAACCAAAGCGTTGCATTTCCACTTTGTGTAACCCATAACTGAATGATCTCAATGTGAAACGGAAGAATTGAAAAGCATGATATGTCCCCTGTAAAGAGTCAGTGCACAATGATTGAATTGTAAATGAGGCAGGTTTAACCAAACCAGCTCATTTTCATCTGTATCCCTTGCAAGATTAAAAATTTAAAGAATAACTATAAAAGTTGAACTAAACACATGATTGATGGTATAAAGGATATGTGATATATTTCAAGAGTTTTTTTTTTACATTTTATTTTTACATTTACAATATTTAGCTTCTCAAAGATTTACAACACTAGCCAATCAAAATTTTGCAAATACCTGCTTGTCCAAATTCTCAGTTATCCAGGTCATCAAAACAGCAACAGGCTTAGATCTGAGGCGACTGGACCTTCACTCAGTTTTTTCTGAAATGTTTCAACACCTTTGCAGAAGCCTTTGTCAGTTCTGGTTGCTAACAGTGAAGCAACCTGCAGTTGGAGCACTGCTAGTTTTAAGAACATGGAGGCCCATCTTCTTCGGCGCATTCTAAGTCAGATGCAAATCAAAGACCGACCCGTCACTCTCCTGCATTGTTAGAAGATGCTGCTTGGTGTGAGTGGAGTGGTTGGTCGCCTGAATCATGACGAGACTGCTGGTGTAATCTCTCTGGAGCGTGCTGAAGGACCGAGCTGTAAACACTGGAGAGTTGGAAGCTCAATCCTCCCCCTTTAATAATGGGTTTTCTCTTTTGACCAAGATGGCTTCTTTCACCCCTCTTTCAAACCATCTGTTCTCCCTGTCCGTAAATCTGGACATCATTGTTGTCAAAAGAGTGCCCTTTGTTCTTGATGTGGAAGCGAACTTCTGAATCTTGCCCTGAGCTGCTGGTCCTCCTGTGCTTTGACATGAGTTAATGTCGCTGTTATTTAGTTTCTCTTGCAATCCCCGCAGCACTGGACCTCATACACTACGCCGCTTAACTGTGGTTTGGGTGTTCTTTGTTGTGCTACTTCACACTGTTTTAAGTTATTTAATGTTAAAAAATAACTCTCCGTATGTTGGGTATTGTCTGGTAAATATCAGCCCAAGAGCTTATATCAGGGCAATAGTTGAAAGGGATGATAGAGCACTGGCGTTTTCTTCACAGCAAACTCTGCACACATATAGAATAAAGGAGTGACAACTTCTCTTTAAGTTCAAGAATTTATTAACAGAAATAAAATGAACATCGAGAAGACATCACTATATAGTGTTGTTTATCTGAATTTACACTATATTTCAAATCCTTTCTATTAGGCTAGTGAAACTTAACTAAAACTATTAAGCAAAATTAAGATAAAAAAGAAGCTAAGGAACTATGTACACACAAAAGAAACAAAAGACAAAATAAAGTGGTTGAACATCATCACCATCAGCCTCTTCAGAATGATTCAATGAATCTGGTTCACTACAGATCTAATTTAAACAAACCAAAGTTTATCTTAATGAATGTGGAATGAGTTTAATTAGCTTAACTAATTCAGAACAACATTTGGCATGTGTTTCAACCCATTCACAATGCCAATCCTGAGTTAAACAAACATTATTTGATAAAATAACTTTTTAAAAATGATTTGCTCAGTCTCCTTAGGACGCTTGATTTATTGATGCGATTATTCCTCCGGGAAGCCACAGGTTGCTGTAGCGATTGGTCGCTAAAATCGTTCAATCCTAAAGTTATGCAAAAACACCATTAAATCGACATTAATGTTCCATATTAATGCAGTAATAATGCTCATAACACTATCGAATGATGATGATGGAGCAAAACGAAACAAACCTTATGTTTTGAAATGAACTGTAGTAGCGTGTCAGGGAAGAACGGATGTTATTCGGAACCTAATAGCATTAGCCTAGCCTACTTCAAAGTCTCCACCATCATCCCGGTCCCCAAGAAACACACCATCAATTGGTAAAAATGACTACAGGCAGTTTCTACCCTCAAGCTATCTCTCTGATGAACATCTCAACACCAACAAAATATGCATATTTGTGCCATCCTGAACACCTTAGCAGAACCACAGGCTGATATATTCCATAGGACACAGGTTTGATATATGAATTCATGAAAAAGGAGCCCCAACTTAGGTCTAGTGAGAGCAGATACGTACCTTTCAGTAGTCACACATTTCTGTAATCCTGTTATTATTGATGTAAAATAAAAAAAAATTTAACAAAGTGATTTGGATTTTTATCATCCTTAAGCCACAAGCATAAATTTTAACAAGTTTAAGTGACTGAAATATATCACCTAAATATGTCCTAAATATTTATATTATGAATTTCACTTTTCAAATATAACTACTGCAATAAACTGCCTTTTTGTTGATATTCTAAATTGCTGAGATGATGTAGCCTTTTAGAATATGTGTAAATAAGTAAAAAAACTAAAAAAACATGGCATGCATTTGTATTCACCCTGCTATACTCTGGCACCTCTAAATAAAATGCTGTGTATGACCCAGTAGAAATCCAGGTGTTCTGTGAAGGCCTCAGACGTTCATGAAGCCAAGGGACACAGCAGACAGGTAAGGGAGAAAGTTACAGTGTGTCATCATGACCTTAGAGTTGTGGATTGGTTTGTGGTGCAAATTGTCTTTGCAATGATTAGAATATATCTCAATTACTTTAAAACAGTAAAACTAGAAAAATCTCCCTGGATCAGCGATTGTGGCTCTCTGTCATCTGTGGTGAACCTCCGTCATCATGTTTTAGTTTTTTCTACTGTATTTGGAGGTGTGACCAGGGTGCTGATAGGTGGGGGACAGGTGCAGCATGCGCTCAGTCCTCTAAGTATAGACAACCCCCCCCCCCCACCCCCCCCCACCACAACTCCCAACTTCCAGTAGCACCAGCCAAGCATTCCCATCACATCTTTCGCTGCAGGAACAACAATGTGCTGGCTCAGATGACAGATCCTGGAAAGCTTCTGCACTTCGACCCTTGGCCATGTGACACCTCCCGGCCCCTGCTTATTGCAAAACAAAAGTTCCTAAATAGCATCGTACATTGAATGCAAACATTTATCGTCACTTTTGTGCAAAATCAGAGCTGTTTTCCAACTTTAATAGATTTTGTAGTAAATTCTCAGATAAATAATCTAAGGATTCTAGCAAGAAAACGTATTAGATTAAGGCTCCTATGTGAAGAAATACTCAGATTTCACTTTATAAATCTGTCTTATGACTGAAGAAAACACAAAAGTAAAATCTGGCACACTGACACTGCTTTAGAGCCTCCAGCGCCGCCAGCAGGGCAAAATTGGGGTGGTTGCTAAATGTACTACATGCTGTTTAATTCTAAACATAGTCCTCTATAGATGTGTTTCAACCACAAGAATAACTTTAAAATGTTATAGCAATGTAGAAATGTTGGTGTCTAGGTCAAGTGTCCTTATTTAATCAAATTAAAACAGCAGCAATTAATGAGTTGGAGATGGGTCTTTTTATAGCTTTTTATAAAACTTTGGATCCTTTAGTTATGGAGGGTACCTGAATGCACCACAATGTGCTTCTACATGTGTAGATCCTGGAAGCTCTGTAGAAGCACAAATACCAAGGAACGAGGCTGAAGCACAGAGGTGCTGAACAGCTTAATTGGATGCAAGACAAGAACCACTGATTTTTGCACCAAAGTCACCTGGAACTCAAAAAGACTAAATGTCACAGAAATCTGTTTATCTCTGTTGTCATTTTGAAAAGGACGCAAATAAATGCTCAAGCTGTTGCAACTGTCAATAAAGTATCCAATGACAAATTGTCACAACATCACTCTCTACAGCTGATGTTATTCCCCAGGTAAAGGTGTGAAAAAAGCCTTTGAAGAAAAATAATGTTTAGTTCAGCAACACGGTCTAATTCTGGGAAAAAAAACGACCCGACCTTTAACTAGAGACCATGATACTGAGAATTTAGTTTATTTCTGAAATATTATTAACTTTCTGGTTCTTGGTTTTGCCCTTGAACTTTACTTTTTAAAGTTTAGTCCATTTTGATGGAGACGCCATAAATGATTCATCTTCTCAGGTGTCGAGCCTTTCCGGATCGATGGCCGCTGTTTCTAACCTTTTTCTAGTGTTAAAGAGACAAAGTACTCAATATTTTCATCCCAGAGTAAGGTTAGCTGCTCAATGTTAGGTTTGTTAAGAGGGCTTCTTAGAGGGGTTTGGAAAAACCTTGAATAATCTGGGATTTCATTGATGTATTTTTAAGGTCTGGGTGAGTCTGGAAAGCACAACTCCAGACTTTATTCTGGATTTCATTGTCTAAATGTTTTGGATCCATCCATACAACCAGGTAGCCCTCGTCTGTCTGTCCATTCACCAGTCAATCCCTTGTGATTTGTGCAGTTTCCATATTTAAAGGTATGTAGAGAGCAACACAGAGAGATAGTGTGTGACATTTAACCATAGTCTATCTGAAAAGATCCCTTTAGTTCTTCACAAAACAGTTTTTTTAGTTCTTTCAATCTAAAATAATGAAATTTCGCTCATTGTTCCTTTAAACTTGAATAAATGAAGACGTGTTCTTTAACAGTACTTCACGTCCCTCCCTTTTCATTTAATAGCAAATTATGAGTGCCTGGACACATCTTAGTGGAATCCTCCCTTTAATCCCAGCTCTATAGGGACCATAAATATTAAACCGAAGCGATAACAAGCCCATCTCTGGCTGTCTGTTCCAGCATGAGCCCAATATAAAGCAGGATGTGATGGAGACGCTGGGATTGGACATGTTGTCCCCGCTGTGGACGTGTAGGACAAACCTGCTTCGTCCTCGGCTCTCAGATGTGATTTTATCTAAAGAGCTCAGTGAGTCACGTCCATCTGAGGTGCTTGTCACATCTTTTTAGGAGTCTCGCTGACTTAAACAGACAGAGCAGAGTGTGCACTTGCATACCAAGCAGGGATCAGGATTTATCCTCCATCGCCTCTTTCAGACATACAGCCGGCGACAGGATTCCTGACTCTGCTGGAAAATCATCCTTAAAACCCCAGAAACTGCTTTCTTCAAGCAGCTTTCATCATGTTTACGTTAAACTTGTATTTATTCATTTCCTTCTTGGTTTTTAAACAAGAACCAAACTTTAACCTTCTGCGCTTTTCTAAAACACTAAAGTTCAGTAGTTTTAGGTGCAGCATGAGATGCATGACAATATCCGTCAGTGTAATAAATGTTATTCCCATGTTAAAGTTCCTCATACAGGTACTGCTGATGGTAAACCATGCTTTTCTCCAGAATGCTGATAATTAAACAGTGGTCAATAATGTAGCGGTCAAAAGCACTTTAAAATAAAACGCGTGTGTTGGTCTGATGGATGCTCAGAGTCACCTCCTCACAGGACGGTTGCAGAGTGAAACATGACACACATTGATTTACAGCCTGATGGAGCTGCTTATAGATGTCCGTCCCTTCGGTCAGGCTGGCTGACTGTCAGCAGGGATGCCTGCTGAAGGTCTCACCTTGTTAGCCAGGAAAACTGTCCAATGTGGTTTCCTCACAGCAGCCCTGCTGAGTTAATTAAATGCCTACTTAAAGCTTTGATTGTCCCTGAGGGAGCGATTCACAATAACACTAGAAATGTTTTAGAACTAACTGGAGCTTACAACCAAGTCAGTGTTTATGTTTTTGCAGACCAATTAAAAAAAAGGTTCAAACCTGGCTTATGTACTAATAAAATGCAGAAACAAGTAATTCGTCTGACCTGCTTTTAAACTACAATACAGAAATGTAAAGAAACCAGCGATGGCCTTGGCCAAGCAATAAGGGTTTATCACCATGAAGATAAGGTGTTTGATTAAGCAGTTTCTTTTTCAACGACAAGGACAGCTGTCTTCAAAGTCATCCAGGTTTTTATCTTATCTAGAGATGCCTGTAGTCTACGTAACTGATTAGATTTATCAGGATTTATGTATAAATATAGTTGAATATCATCAGCAAAACAGTGGAATTGAATCCCATGCTGTCTAGTAATTTTAACAATTGGAAGCATAACGCTTAAATACCACTGTTGTCTAGACTGATTGGAAAGCACTGGCAAGCAGCCTCAGGTATAGCGAATAGCCACTTTCGTTTTAAATTAACTTTCATTGCCTTCACAAGGAGTTTCATCTTCTTCCATCTGGAAGAAGATTTGTGGTCCCAAAATGTAGGACCAGATGTTCTCTGAACTGAAGAAACTGAAATGGTCCACTCCCAGTGGATTTAACTCATTTTTATTGAGTCTAGTTTTGTTTTGTGTTTTTTTACCCACTGGATTTGAACAAAAAAGATTTTATTTCTCACATATTTTTCCTATTATCAAGTCTTGCTCTCCTCTTGTGTACTGTTCTGATTTGATTTCTGAATCCTGGAGTACTTTGAGCACTGTTATATTTATCTAGGAGGCCCGGTCATCTTAGGATTTTTGTATGAATGTGTGAATGTTGTGAAGCACTGTAAAACAAATCTGCCTTTACCGATTACCCTTAGGACGCAGATACGGGATAGTGAGGTGTAGGAGGGCTCGGTTCGGGAAAAGTCTGATGCCTGCGGGTATTGCCGTCCTTAACATAAGCTCTGCTGAGGATGCCATGTACTATTATGTTGTGCTCCATGCTATAATGTCATGCTATATTATTTGTATTATTGATATCTGCGGCATTGTTGATATATTTCTGTAGCCTCAAAATCTTGGGCTGGTCTGTGGAAAAGAATTTCCCTTTGGGGACAACAATGTTTAAAGTTTACCTACGGGTATTTATAGGGAACCTTTGAGCCCTGAAACTGGACTCTCACCAGCCTTTACAGAAAATGCTGATTGTCCAGTTACGGTACAGCAGAATGGAATGGTACAATCTATCGGTGATGATAGTCTTGTAGATTGAATTGTCTCTATGCGACGAATATACACAGAATCAGAGAGCGGGGGTCAAACAATTTACGACACAAGATACAAATTAATTTAAAATGATCTAAAATTAAGAGCTCTGAAACCCGACTGAAACTCAACGCCGTGGAAAGGCTCACACACTTGATTAACGACTTTTTTATTTGATTAATTTTGGATAAGAAAGGTTGATTCTCTAAAAGAATGCTCTGAAGTCTGTCTTGTGACAAAATAGTGTTTTTAATTCAATTAAATCATATATATATATATATATATATATATATATATATATATATATATATATATATATATATATATATATATATATATATATATAGCGCCAATTCACAACACGTCATCAAGGCTCTTTACAAAGTCAAATTCATCATCCAGACAGATTGGTCAGAAAGTTTCCTCTCTAAGGAAACCCAGCAGGTTGCATCAAGTCTCTCCAAGCAGCATTCACTCCTCCTGAAAGAGCGTAGAGCCACAGTGGACAGTCGTCTGCATTGTTGATGGCTTTGCAGCAATCCCTCATACTGAGCATGCATGAAGCGACAGTGGAGAGGAAAACTCCCCTTTAACAGGGAGGAGAACCTCCAGCAGAACCAGAACCAGGCTCAGTGTGAACGCTCATCTGCCTCCACCCACTGGGGCTTAGAGAAGACAGAGCAGAGACACAGAAAGCACAAAAGCTCACATTGACCCAGGAGTACTTTCTACGTTAGATGGTGATAGTGGATGATCTGCCTCCCCTGATGATGTCACAGCTAACAGAACATCAGACCGGGTGTACCTTCTATGAAGAGAAAATGACAGAGAACCAAAAGTTAAAAGATGAAATAACAACAAACAATGCAAAACTGGAGGACAGTAGAATTCAGCAGAGTGAGAGAAATAGGCCCTGATGTCCTCCAGCAGCCTAAGCCTATAGCAGCATAACTACAGAGATAGCTCAGAGTAACATGAGCCACTCTGACTGTAAGCTTTGTCAAAAAGGTAAGTTTTAAGATTAGTCTTAAAAGTAGACGGGGTGTCTGCTTCACGGACCAAAATTGGGAGTTGGTTCCACAGGAGAGAAGCCTGATAGCTAAAGGATCTGCCTCCCATTCTATTTTAGAGACTCTAGGAACCACCAGCAGACCTGCAGTCTGAGAGCGAAGTGCTCTGTTAGGAACCTATGGGGCAAATTTTTTGTACATTGATATTTAGTTTAATCTTTGATTTCTGCATACTCAAGTCTATCTTTATTTTCTTGCATTATAATAATGTAATGTTACAGCCAAATATCCATTTTATTTTTTTATTTTTTGTTAACTTAGACCTTTTTTAAATTTTCCCTGAATAAGTAGTTGTTTATTCAGTCCAAAACCTTTTGTATCATTAGTATTTATTACAGAAAGGAAACTTGCACAAAGAACCCAAACATTGTCCTGTTATTGTTTCTTCGTTTGAGTAACAATCCGTTGTGACAGTTGTTACTACATCAGCTCTTTTGAACCACTCGGCTCATATGTGACAGGAGGATATTATGAAACTGACATATTGTATGGGTCAGGATAGTCCTGATGTAATTTTTACCTCGGGGCATCGAAGTTCGGTCATGCTCAGTTATGTATACGGTCAATAGTGCGAGGGTAACAGAAGGTCAGTCTCTGAACATGATGCTACAATTACTTCATTACTTGTTGGATGCTGAGCAGATTTATTCCTTGGTGTATAAATAAAGTACTCATCTCTGTTTAATTAAATCTTTTGAAGTGCATCTTTGTCTATGGCTCTGATCATCTTATTATTCTCAAGTGCAACAGAACACTGTTAAATCGTATTTCATATTTCCTTGTGTTAACATACATTTCTTAGTCGACTGTCCTCACAAAATCAGCTCCTTTATTTTGTTTTGATTTTCACATCTTAAAAGTTTTCATTAGTTGGAACTGGAAAATTCTGATGACTGACATAAATCAAGGCTTGAAAACATCAATCTGTGGGTAATTATTCTATATAATGTCTTTCACTGGGTGAACTGAGTCACTAAAATAAGTCCTGCATCCATCCATTGCCTATACCCTCTTATCCGTGCAGGGTTGCGGGGGCTGGTGTCTATCTCCAGCGATCATTGGGTGAGAGGCAGGTAACCTGGAGAGGTCGCCAGTCCATTACAAGGCAACAGAGACATGCACACATTCACAGGTAAGGGCAATTTGGATAAACCGATTAAACCAACGGTCATGTTTTTGGACTGTGGGATGAAGCTGGCATACCCAGAAAAGCAGTAAGACACCAGACTGGGATTTGAACCTAAGACCTTCTTGCTGCAAGGCAACAGTACTACTGTGAAGCTGGAAATAAATCAAGTTTTCAATAATATTCAAATTTATTGAATATTGAGTATAACCTTAAACAAAGCTTCCGTACAAAGGTACTTGTACGTACCATAGTGTGTGTCGAGCTCAGGAACAATGGCTTAACTACACACAAAGAACAAGATAGACTGGGTAAAAAAAACTGACTTCGAATCCCAGAATGCTTGCACAGTATTAATACATTTTCACGATAACTCCCCGATAGCAGGAGTTTGATATCTGAAATCCCTGTGAGGTCACACAGCTACAAAACTTTGCTGGTGACAGCATTTCTTCCTCTTTGCCCGCAGCTCTCAACAACGTGTAATCTTAGATGTAGTATGCACTGACGCATCAGCGCTGCCAGCGCAGCCGTGGTCTTGGAGGGTCTTTCACGCACCCCGAATGCATTTACCCAATTGTACCCAATTTTCACACAGTTTGGTGTCAAATGGTATGCCATTTTAATAAATGTGTAAATAAATATGTATTTTTGTGCTGAAATACTTTGTTTAAGGCTCTTAAACGAAGAGATATATGATATTACATATTAATGTATAAATGAATATTTTTTACATTTTATTTCAGGTTTTTAAATGTTCATTTAATTTTTTTTTACTCTCACACACAATCTTGAGACTTCTGCAATCATTTATTCATATTTTTTGCATGCTGTGTATATGCACATGTAAACACACACAGTTTTGTAAAAAGGCCTGGAAAAGGGTTTAAGGGACAGGAGCTTAAGACCCTTGAAAGGGAATTGTTTTGCACAGCTTCTTGCATGTACTGGCACTCTGTAACTCCAGGGTACTTCATTTGGCAGTGTGATCCAGCCTCAGTTTGTCAAACACAGAGAGAACAAATTAATAAGCATTAAATTATGGTTTACGGTTTGGGTTTCTGCATCATTCTCATCACGTAAAAACTCATCTTCAGAACCAATCTCAGCACCGTTTGAACTACGTTCAGCAGCCAATTTGGTGTGGTATATTTTGTGCATGGGTAGATTTGTGTGCAGCGAGGTAGAGGGATGTTTCATCCAGTTATACTCGCGGTGTCTGTAGCATGGCAGCACAAGGGGGTCTCTATATAACCCGTGTTTAAATAAGCAAATTCTCTTTCAGAAAAACGAAAAAGCGACTTTAGAAAAAAAGAAGCCCAAAGTCGCTTACAATAAGCGGACTTGGCAACAGTGGACTCCTCTTATTAAATCCGTTTGGGGAAAGGAGCAGAACTATTGAGCTGATTGGGTGAAGCAACACATACTGCCCACCTACCAAAGGTTTGTTTTAGCCAATCACGATATCAAATTAAAACGTAAGCAGCATTGTCATGTGAAACCACAAGAAGGTAAACTCGTCACGGCGCTTACAAAACAGATGTGATCCTGCTACGCTGCCATGTTTGTGTTGGTTCGGCTGTAGTTCTCAGCTGCTCTTGATTTTGTCGCACCAGTATGTCCCGCCTTAAACCTCAATACTGCAACGTGATTGGCCCGAACCGCTTTTGGTTCGGACGCAAACGGTTGAAGCCGGAGCAATACAAGTTGAATCCTCGTGTGTTTGTGAACACAAATACTGCAAGAAATCATCTTGCAGGAAAGGTTATAAAGCAACAGTAACGGGGGTGAATGGGGAACAGGATTGCTCTTTTTTTGTGCAGAAAAATAAACTGCATTTACAATGTAGACATCACACATGTGCAAGCAGGCACAGGTCAGTTAGTTATGTGTCTTTTGGGTGTATTGCACTGGGATGGTTCTGAAGAGCCACGGCTCTGCTGAAAAAATGAATTTCCTTCCTGTGTGCGTGTGTGCGTGTGTGTGTGTGTGTGTGTGTGTGTGTGTGTGTGTGTGTGTGTGTGGGACTTTGCACCTCCTCCCCGATGGCAGCAGTTCAAATAAGCTGTGGCATGGATGAGTAGGTTGCCTTCAGATGCTTTTTATCTTCCCTGAGGCATTGTGTGTTATAGATATCCTCCAGCTTTTGAGAGTCGAGTTCCTACAACTCTGTGCTGGAGATGATGCGCTGAAGGGCCCTTCTGTCAGCTGCTGAGCAACCACACAGACATGCAGCATGTTAAAATGCTCTCAACAAAGCAGCGGTAAAAAGTTACCAGGAGCTTCTGTGGCAGTCTGGTCTCTCTTCACCTGAGCAGCAGTGTTAATGGGCCATGTGAAGTACTTAGAGATGCACACTTCCAGGTTCCTGATGTTGGATGACCGGCTCCTTCATCTTCTCTATGTTGAGTGACTGGTTCTCCAGGTTCTGTATCTCCGCTTTATACACTGGTTTCTTGTTGTCGCTGATTGGCCCGATGATGCTGATGTTGTTCAGACACTTCGCTATGATGCTGGAGTTTAAGGTGGTGATGGGAGTCACGGCTGAAGAGGGAATGCAGTTAACACCCCTCTGGTGTGGCGGTACCGAGGCTTGTGTTTGAGGAAGTGTGTTGGTCAACTTCATTAAAAATCTTAGTAGAGATATTCAGATTTCAAATGTTCTTCTTCTGACCCAAGGGCAAGTGTAAGGGGAAAGGCTGTTGTTGTGACATTAGGATAGTTGATTATATAATAACAATCTTCATTAATAATAATCAACAATAAAATCAGTATTGATGTCACGGTTAACCAAAACAGGGGTGATACGAGCAAAAAATAAGCTTAAACTGGGCCACTGGACAGGCCCGTATTAAGACAATCTGGTGCCCCTGGGCACTATACCTCAAAGCCCCCCCCCCCCTTACCCGTGCTGTCCTCCGGTCAAAAACATCAGACATAATCAAGGGGATTTCTGTAATGTAATTTACTATATACTAACTTACACAACTACATGTAGGCATATCAGCAGTGAGCAATATTCAAATATCTCATTTTAAAATGTTGAAATAAAAAAAATCTTGATTTATTTATCATTTTTTATTATTGTGACATCAGTGTTCACAAAACGAATAATGCATGGTCATTCAACAATTTCAAGTAAATAATATAACAATTTATGAAAAATATATTTTTAAAGCATGTGTCATGTGGTGCCCCCCCATGGTTGGTGCCCCTGGGCACTGGCCCACTGGCCCTTATGGATAATCCGGCCCTGCCACTGGAGGTGCATCCATGAGTCTGAGAGGGATTTATCAGCTTTAGAACATAAAGGGTAGGAGAAATAAACATTTAGAATTTAGTCCTTTAGATCTGTTGAAGTTTAAAGATGCTTACAGTCTTATCTAGCTGCTGTTTCTCTGACAAACCACCTTCTTAAGAAAACACTGAAGCCTTCTTGCATACACCCACATACACTTTTCTTAAGTAAACACTGCCCAGGCATGTTTATCTTATTTATAGAACCATTTTCGATTTGACTTCACATAAACGGAAGATTTTACGGCCTCGGAATAACAGAAGCCATTGTTGGCATAAAAGAGGCGTGATGAGTAATGCTACAAGTTTATGGGGGGTTTTCAAAGACATTTGACTAGTCATATATTAGGTAAATATCAAGAATAAGGATGCTGTTCATTTTATTGAACCCGACGTTCCGGTTGCAAACTTTATCTGATAAATTAGGTAAACTTCAACTAGTATTGATCATAAAAATAAAGTTACAAAGCAGGTGTGTTAGTGCAATAAACCATAATAAAAACGGTTTGGCTTTTCTTACGTCCTGAAATTAGCTCTAATGTTAAAATACTACCAGTAAACCTCCTGTTATGAAATAATCTAAATGAAGTAAAATAATAACTTGGATTCATTGAAGTTTCAGCATTTTTATCGTGTTATGTCTCTTTTTTGGACAAATTGCTTCCTCAAGACAAGACAGAACCACACCATTCTTTTAAATGAATAACTTATTCATATGATGGTTATAAAGTCATTTGAAAAGACAAACATGAGTCAGGTTTTGGAAACAAGGATGAGGAGGCTGTTAATTTTTATAACAGCCGAACATCTGTGGCTCAAGTTCAAATCTTTTTTTTTTAACATAATTTTTTTATTATTTTCTTATAGTAGCACATAACATGACCAGTTATACATTTTCTTTTCCCTTTTTTCTCCCCCTCTTTTCCCTTTTTCCCTCCTTTCCCCTCCCTTCTCTAAAGTATCATCCTGTCTCCGACCTTCTAACCCTCTAACCCTTCTTTTGAATCACATATTTGTGAGGATAGACATATTTGTGTCTCTATACATATACTTAAATACTTCCATCCTTAAACATTAAACACAATATACACATATATAAAAATTAACAACACAAAAGAAAGAGAAAAAAAATGTATCCTTGGTGGCGCTTGATAGCGAAGCCGGTGAGGCCGCAGCGAGCTTGGCCTTCCCTGGGATTGCGCAATCCCATGTTAACTGCGCTGGCTTCCATTCTGTGAATGCATCTTCCTGTCTCTAGATCATACATTCAATTGTTCAAACTATTATGAACTGATTTTCCACAATTTAATATATGTGGATTACGAATTGTGTTTTGGTCATCAAACTGTGTGCAGGTAACATGTTTTCGTGCTGCTGGGCGATCATAAACGGTAGTGCTGGTGGCGCAGCGGGTAGAGCGACCCATGTACAGAGGACTTAGTCCTCGACGCGGTCGACCTGGGTTCAATTCCAACCCGCAGTCCTTTGCCGCATGTCTCTCCCCTTCTTCCACCCCTTTTAGCCTACTGTGCTAAAAAGCGAGACACTAGAGCTGCAAAAAATCTAAAAAAAAATAAATTAGTCGACTGTTGGAGAGAAGAGCCCAACACTTGATTGCTGATGATCTGCAGGTGAGAGTAGCTGAGGAAGGAAGCAGGAGAAAACAGAAAACCAAAACAATCATACCAGGTGAACGACACAATAAGGTGCATTGTTAAGTATTTCACCACAGTCTTTCTGTGCCCTTGTGTGTGCACACCATGATTCCTGCCTTGTGCTTTTATTTTGAAGACCACTAACCTTTACTCGTTTCAGGTCAACTTGCCTAACAAAAACGAATCCCACTTCATGACTCAGTCTAAGTGTATGATTCATCTTAGTGAGAAGATGCTATCCTGGACCTTTAGAGATCCCAATTCAGTTGAATAACAACAAAATGTAGCTTTTCAGTGTTTAATAATAATTGCTGGAGAAACAGAAAAGCAAAAGGTCTCCAAGCTGAAGATTGTCCAAAAATGAAAACAAGGATTGTATATTCTCAATCAAACAAACAGATGCTTTTTTATTTTATTCTAAACAGACTATTATAGTCTAAGGGTCCACTGAAAGCTCTTTACCCTGACTGAACAGCTTCTGGCTAAAAGACATAAACCTACTTTTATTGTCACAAGTCCAGTGTCCTGGTCCTCTGAGTCATCCATCGGTCAAACTGATTTCCATCTGCTAGTTAACAACATATCTGACACCGCATCAAAGGGCTAGGCTGATATTTCCAACCGTAACATCCAGACGATGTGCATCTAAAAATAGACCAAACCTTCTAATTCCTCCATAAATCCCAGTAAAGCCACTTTATACAAACAGGAATGCAATGAGGACCAACACATGACCCGGGTAGTTTTATGGAGTGACAAGGACAGAGGGTTTCCCTTTCCAGGTTGCTTTCATTTAGAAAAGGGTTTTTATTTTCACTTTCACAGAGTTTTCTTTCTTTTGTTAATCAAACTAATGATAATATAATATATGTAATATATTTACACATGTGTACTGATTGTAAATACACACAAAAAACAAGAACAATTATTATTATTTTTTTCATTTAAGGCATGGAATTTAAGGCTTGCCATGTGGAAAAGCTGGTTGTCCAGCAGCACCTCCCAGGCCGAAGGGGCCCAGGGAAAGATGCAAGACCAAGTCCGCAGACGCAGGCTAAGCCCATAACCTATGCTGCTTTTTAATTGAAAATGTTAGCACTGCACCAAGCGGCCAAGCAAGCCAAGTCCACTCCCCCCACCCACCTTCAATCGGCCTTCTTAGATTGCAAATAACATCAAGATTCAAACATTTTGTTCTCCTCCTCATCTCTTCCTGGTGTATCTGCCATTGTGGCATTGTCTGTCAAATTTTCACAATCTTAGCGAGGGTGTGACGTGGGTTACAGTGGGAGGTGCTTTCCTGAAGTTGAACATCTCACGCAGTATGAATAGGCCGAACCAAAACTAACGTCTTTTCACACAGAGAACAAGAACAAATGTCTCGGTTCTCACAAAGTATGTAGCAAGCTTTATAAAGTGTTACTTTTTTGCTTCAAAAATTAAGATCTTTGCTTTAAACATTGAAGTAATACCAGCATGGTGCTGAACATTTGCTAATGAGCAGCTCACCTCAGACAGCTAGACGGGGAGCAGCATTGACCAAAATAAGCTCGCCGTTACTGCTCTTTTCACTGTGAACCTCTGAATTTGGATTAAATGTATGACATTTAGATTGCTGGAAATCATATATTTGGTCAAATACACAAATGACACAAATGTAGTATTAAACATTTAATTTTAGTGGCTATGTTTACATGCACAACATTTCACAATCGGATTGAAATGTATTTGGATTAAAACCCACAAAAAATTGTTTTGTTCTATTTATATGGGCACACAATAAATTAGTCTGATCATAATGTGCATGTATATACACCTGGCTTTGTTCAGAGTACAACCACCAGTCGTCTTGCACCAGCTTCTAATTATGGTTGAAATGTTACTGAATAAATAACGATTTTGAGCTCTTTTAAAGTTTCAAATAGAAAGGTTGTATCGGGAGCCCCGACGTATTTCGTTCTGTCGACAAAATACGTCGGGAAACTTCTCATTCTTATTACAATAAGCTTTCCTCTCCTTTAAAACCACCGCTGAGGGAATTACTGGACTCCCAGGAGCTCAGATTCAAACATGAGGGCCGAGCAAGTGATCAGGACTTGGCAGCTCTTGGCAAAAACGTTGACTTTATTGGTCAGCATGATTTATTTTTATCCATGAGCCAGGTCCCACCCACGAAGACAAAGTATGGACAGAAAAAAATTCAGCAATCCCAGTTTGATTGAGCTGAGGAACACAGACTCTATATATTTATTAAAAAAAGGAGTCTTGAAAATAAATTCAAACCTCTGGAACTTTGTGACACGTGTTATTATTAAAATAAACTCTTGGGAGTTTTACAACTTTATGTGTTTGGATCAACACAAGGTAGAGCAGAAGTAGACCAGAATTCCTCCACATGATGTGACAGTAAGATAAAATCAGACCAAAAACTTCCCCAGAGAGTTTCTGTCAGCTGAAACGGGTTCTGCGAGCTCATTTGGACCTTTGCTTTTTAGAACTAAACTGTATTTTTTCAGTGTAGTTTTTAGTTTCCATTGACGTGTTTTATCCTCCTGGAAATTTAAACTGAACAGCTTAGAAAACAGTTACTGTCAAAGTGAACCTAGAAGGAAAAAAGAGGTTAAAAAGCAGAGTTGTTGGGGTAAAAATGAAAGGTGTTTTTGGAGCTGCTGCAGGACATTATGTAATAACTTAACGAGCCCTCACAGAGGTTGTGCCCTTTATAATTACCAGGTGGAGCGTTGGGATAAATATAGTTTAGCCAGAGGCAGACAGAAAACAGGGAGATACTTTCACAGTTTTTCCAAAAAGCATTCAGGAGGAGATGATTCAACTAAGACGTGACGATTAGTGAGTTTACCGAGAGTCTTATAAACACAGACACATTTGTTCACTTTGCTCATTCATTTATGATGAAAACAAACATTTTCAGGCACATAGAAACCCCACAAAACCTCCCTATGAAATATCTGGGTTGTAGTGTGGACATGTCTATCCCTTCTGGGGTTGTGAGGGTTGCTGGTGCCAATCTCCAGCTGTCAATGGGCGAGAGGCGGGGTACACCTGGACAGGTCGCCAGGTCTGTCGCAGCATGGCGATGTCCGTGTGACAATATTTTATTTAAATTTATAAAAACTAATCAGCTTACAGTATTTTTATTATATTGTTTTTACCTCTATAAATAGACATTGCTCAAATGAAGTCCATTGTTACAACTAATCGTGGTTCCCTTTAATGCTACACTGCCAGACAGAACATGTAAAAAAGAAAAAGAAAAAAAGAAACAGGAAATGCACCACATTTAGCATTTCCAAAACCATTGTTCTTTTTGGTCTTGGACTTTTACAGTTCGACAAAAATACACTCTAAGATATTTGATAACCATTTGTGACTCATGTTTCTGCTTTTCGTAGATGTTTACATCTTCCATCAGCAGTTGTTTAGTTCTACAACTGTTTGTTGTGATAATACCTTTTCATGTGTTTTTTTATGAGCGCTAGGTGAGATATATGTTTTTCTATCTGTAAACAGAACAGCTCCAGCAACAATTTATAGGTTTCTGTCTGCAACATTTTATTCTTTTAATATAATAACATCTATAGATTTAGCTGCTTTTCAATAGATAACGGAGTATGGCTTTAAAATAAATTAAGATCATTATAGAATAAGAAGTTCTGTTTATTTTAGGTTATTGCACCCATTCTTGACAAATATCACCCAGGGATAGTTACATCAGAAACATATTCAGTGCTTAATTTTAGACAGAATCCTAATTGGTTCAAACGCAGGAATCAAAAATTACCTGAAGCCCAGATGATCTATCGATTAACTAATCGATAACTTTTTCTGTTGCTGAGACGAGGTGGAGTGGTGGACTAGTGCTCTGAGAAGGCTACACACTGCAAAAACAGAACTACACATAAGTCAAATCTTCTTGAAATTAGTGTATTTGTCCTTGATTTGAGCCAGTAAATAAGATGATTTGCCAATGGAATAAGATTTTTCCACTTAAAATAGGAACAACTCATCTCCATCATCTTATTTCAAGTGCAGGATGTCTAATTATCTTATTTTAGGGGTCAAAATACTCATTTCATTGGCAGATAATCTTATTTACCTGCCCAAGTCAAGGATAAATACACTAACTTTAAGAACATTTTACTTGTTTTTAGATCCGCTTTTGCAGTGCAAGTACCTTGTTTGACTCCAACAGATTGCCACTCTGGCTCCCGAAGCGAGACTCTTAGCCCCAGAATGCTCCCCGGGCGCCGCGCAGTGGCAGCTCTCTGCTCTCTGAGGGATGGGTTAAATGGAGAGCACAAATTTCATTGCAATGTATGTTGCAATGAAAATGAAGATGATTATGATGTTCAAATTCTCCCTCTGTTTTAATAAAGTGCTAGTACTTTTAGTAGAAACGGTATCTGATCGAATCAAATAATTCAGTATCAGGAGGGGTCAGTTTTCCATTAAAAAAAGCTCTAAAAGCTTTTTTTTTTAATTAACTGATTCATTAAAAGACCAGGGTAGGGGTCATTAAAGCTTCAGGTGATGAACACACATGGAGAGCTGCGCTTATATTCCTCTGTGAGGTTTGGTTTAATTAGCATTGCGTCATTTTCAGGAGATTGGCGTGTTTGTCAGGTTTAAAACCCAGTCTGAAAGCATCCTGTCGACTTCTCCAACATACGAAGCAGCTTTTATCACTCCAACTGTGAACTGCAGGGGGAAATGATGCTACTTTGGCATGATGAGTGGTTCCTGGTGGGAGATCAGTGTGGATATTTTTAGCCGTGTTTTCCAAGTGAAGGGGGATTTTTCCAAAGAGCTGCAGACAAGGATTTTGGCTTTGGACCAGTAACATGTTGTAGTTGAAAAGGCCAATTAAATCAAGTCTGAGCTATAATTGTGCTTCAGCACTGTATGCAAACAGATTTTAGCTATGTTTCTAAGAAAATTGAAATTCACAAACAGGCTTCACAAATCTAATCTGTGCATTCATAAAAATCTGCTATTGGTGTTAAATAAATTATATACATTCACCTTATATAATATAGAGTGCTGTGAAAAGCTATCCCCCCCCCCCCCACACCCCACAGATTCCTTCTGTTTCTGCCTTGTTCTTTCATCAAACTAATGTTTAAAAGTTCAAAGATAACTTGAGTAAAAATAAACAGCAGTTCTTAAATCATGATTTACCTTTATAAAGGGAAAAGTATGTCCGAACCAACCCGACCCTATGTGAAAAAATAATTATGCCCTAAACCTAATAAGTGGCTGTTGCACATTTAGCAGCAACAGCTGCCATCAAGTGTTTGTGGAAGCTGCTAATGAGTCTTTGGCTCATTACCGAGGGGAGGAATTTGTGTGGAGGAAGTTTGAAATGTTTTTACTCAGAAATAACAAAGGGTTTTCCAGCATTAACAGTCTATTTAAGATCAGGCCACCACGCCTTAATCTGAATTAAGTCTGAACTTTGACTAGGCCACTCAATAGCCTCTTTCTGTTTGAATCATTCAGAATTAGACTTACTTGTGTGCTTTGGATCAGTGTCTGGTTGCAGAACCTAAGTCTACTTGATGTGAAGATCACACACGGATAATCTGGCATTCTCCTTCACAATATCCTTTTAGAGAGCAGAACTCACGGATTCATCAAAATGTTGTCCAGCTCCTAAAGCAACAGAGCAGTCCCACACCAACAGACTGCCCCAACCATGTTTTGTTAGTTGTGCATGTGATGCAACATGACCCACACCTTTCAAAAAGGTCCACTTTCTTTTCATCAGTCCACTAACTATTCTCTCAAAGCTCTGGGAGAATAGTTTAATTTTGTCTCTTGTAGTTGAAGTGCACCTATGATGTATGCCTGTATGCCATAGGAAAATATGCTAACTGTACAGTGCAGAAATTGGCCAGAGTTTCTCTAGTCAGAACTGAATTGAGCTTTAAGTCAACCATCCACTTTTCCACAGGCTTTCAAAAAGCTATAAATGCAACTCAGATAGTTAGACCATGTATGTACACATGATGTCCACTGTCCACCTCAACTATATGTCGGCTATTGAACATACATTACTGTAAATAATTAAAAAGGGGAGCTCATTTTGGGTTTCTGAGCTGATAAGAAAACTTTTTAAACACTTGTTAATGTAACAAATGAAATTCCATGTCAGTGAATACAAAGTATTTTTTTTTGTTATGTGAAGTATTGTGCAACATTTAAGTGTTTTTTGTGTAAACTATAGAAGAAATGTTGATTAGTAGTACATACATCACTATATTGAACTCAGGTTATGTGGAAATTCAACCAATTACAGACATTTATTCTAAAAGATAATGTGCAATTTATGTAACGTGTTGATCATGTGCCGAATTACTGCAAAACAATTTTTCCAACAATAATGAAATGAAAAGTATTTTATGAAATACTTAAAAAAGCTCAAAAATATTTGTCAAAAATACTAATGTTGGCAATAATCTCACACTCATACATCACATGGTTTTTGTATTCTTAAGCATTTTCTTGTAATCGTATCATCAGTTTGGTTGTAGTTTGTGTAAATCTTACATTTGTGACACCAGAAGTATTTTCTATGTTTCTTGCAGTGGTTTCGTTTTACTGATGATTCACCAGTCATACAAGTTCGATATGATATTTTCCAACCAAGGTTATTGTATGTGAAATTACTGCCATAAATGTTTTGATGAGAACTCAAATCATGTAAGTTTCCTTTTGTACCAATTTTCTAAGAATTGTGTATCTGTTGTCACTGGCTCATGCACCAAAGTAGATACAAACTTTATAAGATATATATATCTTTTCCATATGGATCAGATTATGCTTGTCTGATATTATCATTTGTTTGATGAATTGAAACAATGTGAAAAAATAGAAGCTGCTGTGATGTACAGGAATAGAGGATTCAAATACAAGATCCAACACAGCGGCATAAAATCTGTTATCATTTAATACAATCCAATGTCGTTAAACAAAAGTCTAATTCAAGAAAATGTATCCAAAACAGTGGAGAGTCCAAAATACAAGCAGGGTCAAAACCACTGGAAAAGAGAGTTAGAATTAAAGCTATAGTTGATAATCCTGTTGAGGAAAACACTTTTTGTTATACTGAGTGAAATGGTCCTTCTACCCTTACAGTATTGAACATATTATGTATTCAGAAAAAGGAGGTTAAAAAACTACATTTCTTTGAGAGCTCCAGGCCGTTAAGAATACTGACCAATCCTGTCGTTCGGTCCAAATGAAAAGAACCAATCAGATGTCCTTATGTCTCCTTAGCTTTGATGTTAGCTGTTCATTATAGCACAGCTGCTCTCACCGTATACTTTGAAAGTGGCTGAGAGTCGCAAGAAGCAAACCGCATACACGCTTATGAGAAGAAGAGGAAGGCCTCAGTGGAAAGAAATAAGACCAGAGTGGATTTGGGAAATTCTTTTTCAGGCAATCCACCTGAGGATCAGATATTCAAAAAGGGAATTAGATTTCTTACTTGCATTTCCACAAAAATTGACGACTCTACCTTTAAGGCTGGAACTTTTGACACAAATGATAAACGGAAGGCTCTACAGGGTGAAATAGAAATAGACAAACAAAGTAAGGACCAGGAGACATGCAGTATGTGGATTACACACAATCAAAATTTGGTTGGTGAACAACTGTCAAAGTGCCCAGAAGCTTTTCAAAACCAGTTTTACTCATACAATGTCACCACTTCTGATAAAACTACCCCCTGCTGAAATCGAGTAGTGTAAATTGGTTTGAAGACAGCACCCAGCAGCTTTTTGAACCTCTTCAATTCAAAAGTGTCTGTGTTTGAGATAAAATTACACACAAATTGGGGGTCTGTCTAGCAGTCTGTTCTATCTTTTTACTCTTCATCACAATATGTCCAGTGTGTAATAAATGTATCTGAATTGACTAAATTGAATGTCAATCAATCAATCAATCAATCAATCAATTTTATTAGTCAACTGCAATTTGCATTACAATCGAAAATTCAGTTCCAGTACAACCGTCCATCACATACACTTAACAAACATTTGTGATACTCATATTGGGTGCCCCCCTTCAGTCAGAACAGAAAATGAAGGTCAGAAGATGCATTGTAGACTTATCGGCTAGAATTTATGGTTTTTGACGGTGTAATGCCAGAGAAAACACAGAAAACACGATATTCGTGCCTGACACGGTGTTGCGTTGTAAAGGGTTCATTTATTTTTTTTAAAAGCAAGCCCTGTAGCTGGGAAAACCGTGACAGTTCTGGGCAGGAGCACACAGGCAATTTGAGGCCGACGTTCTGAGGTAGATCTGGGCAGGATCCGTGGCGTAATGGCTGACGGATGCTTATGGCTTGACAAGGTTTATAGCGGTGATACAGACCAGGTCATGTCCAAAACACAGAAAGCCAACAACCTGTCCCACAAAGGCAAGGCAAAATGAAGAAATCCAAAAAACAAGAACCAGGTTGGAAACTTGGAAGGGCGAGGATGACCAATGGACATCTATTCATTGAGAGCCCAGTATTTAAAGGCAGATGGCCAGGTGAACTGAATGAGGCTGAAATCATAATTACTGGGTGCATTGGCAGATACACAGACAGCCAGGCCAGAATCACAACAGATGGACTTCCATAGGGGTTTAAAATCTCTTCTAATCCTAACCCCAAATGAACATGTGTGGGACCTGCTTAGATCTTCCAGATGTTCCAACTGCTATGGGCCAGCTTGTTACCGAAGAAGATGCAAGAACTATTGATTTGACGAAGACTAAGATCACTGACATTAGAATAACATTTTACATTTTTCGTCTAACACCAGTTCAGAATGCAAAGAATGTTAAACATTTCACAAAAACTGTATTTTCTTACTAAAATGCCCCCATCATGTGCTTCCAATGATAAACTGTGCTTATTAGGTAATAGTCTAATAAGCAAAATTGAGTTGGTTACCAGCTCTATCTTTGGTCAGAGTGTTTTAAGAAATCATCAAAAGAAACATTGTGTGTTTTTGCAGATCTTTCGCTACTGATTTCTGTATTTACTTATCTTTGCCACTTTATGTTCTGATATCTAAGTCCTTTGATGCATCCTAAGTTCTGGTGCAGCCTCCTCTCAGGGCCAGTGCTGGGTTGTTTTCCTCTTCGGCAGAAACAAGGCAGCACAGTCCAGTTGGAGCTGACAGGTGCTCCGTGTATGTTGGACCGCAGCCTTCAGAGGAGCTGCCAACAGCGACCCTGGTGAACATTTGGCAGGAAGATGGCAGCACTCTGGCCACTCAGGCCGCGCGGGATGGAAAAACAGAATGAGAGCGCGCTCAGTGTGTAAGCTCAACTCTGCAGTTATTTTCTTAGAAAAGTGGCTGCTATCAGGAGCGTCCTTTTCCTGAATAAACAACATTATTCCAGACACACCCTGCGGTTTATTCCCTTCAGCAATTACTCAGTCCTGGAAATTAAGCTTTCAGTGGTTTGTTTTCAGCAGCTAAGGCTCCAGTGAGGATGCTGAGGTCATGAATTCATTTAAAGGTTGAAATAGGTATTTCTTTGTTTAGAGGGGTAGTCATGTTGTTCTGCAGGTTTGCTGTTCCTCTGACTTTAGTTGCTCACTCAATTTGCATGTTTGTTTTTCAGCTTGATTACCTTCTTTCATTTTGTAGTTCCTTGTCCTTTATTTTTGGCGTCCTGACCAATCACACTTGAATGGTTGAAAAGTTTACTCAGTCATTCACTGTATTGAATTCATCATATTGAGAATGTTGTTTAAAAAGTTACTAAGTGGCTGATCTGGTGCGCCCCATGTTGCATGAGAGATCATCTGCTTTATACCCGGTGCTGTTTCTATACAAATTGGACAGAGGACAGTAGATCTTAGGAGCACTGAGATATTTTAATGTGTCTGCAGGTCAAGTCTTGTTTATAGTAGTCAGAAAAGGTTGTGTGGCAGAGGTTTTGGGTTAAATAGGAGGGATAGTTGACATGCAAGACTCTATCTTAACACAATTTTTTTTCACAAGTCTCCTGGTTAGGCCCTAGCCTTAGCATTAGCACCATGTTAGTTTATTTATTACCAGAGTCTAGACTCTAACTCCCGTCCTCGAGAGCTACAATCCTGCAACTTTCAGATGAATCCCTGCTCTAACACACTTGAGTCAAATGATTGAATTATTTCCTTAGTTTTCATCAAGTTTTGCAGAGGCCTTGAAAGTACTTTGAACGCTAAACTGTTCAAAATTAAATGAATAAATAAAACATTTTGAAATAATTATTTACTAGACTAAATAAGAGATAAATATGCAACGTGACAATGGAATTGTGAAATAACTGAACGCATATAAAATTAAATTATGAAATATCATTATGAAATAGTTTTCAATCTTTAAAAATATGTATAGCGGTATAAAAATTTATTTCACAGAATGTTTTTTCACAATCAGATACATTATTATTGAGTTATTTGATTTCATCAGTTTTTGTTTTCTAAATGTTATTTTTTAAAAGTCCTCTTCTATTTCATAATGGTGATTTTTCCCAATGGCCTTTTTATTTCATAATGACACTTTTCAGCAGAATCACTGTCTGTGTCGGACCCGCCCCACGAAGACCGGGTCCTTTAAAGGATGTAGCCCTGAATTAGGACCTTCTGGCCTGACTTGAAACTCTGTGTTGGATTGCTTTTGTCTGCGTAAAGAAGTAGCCAATCACTCTGCTCGCCCTGCCCTGTTTCTCTTGATTGGCAGGCGAAGTGATCCTGCTGAAATGAAATAAAAATTATGAAATAAAAAAGGCCATTGGGAAAATCACCATTATGAAATAAAAGATGACTTTAAAAATAAATAAATAAACCTCAACAATAATTTCCTAGTATTGTGTAAAATATAATTTGGAATAAAAAAATAGATTATTATACACATTTTTGAAGACTGAAAAATATTTTATAATAATGAGATGATAATTATATAAGCATTCAGTTATTTTACATTTTTTTTTTGTCAATTTAAATGTTTATATCTTATTTATTTAAGTAGATAATTATTTCATAATGTTTATTTTTTTTTCATTTTGATCACTTTTGTGTTCCATAGCTAGGTAGCAGTTAATTTGATTCAGCTGCGTTGGAGGTCTAGATGATGTCTTTCTCCTAGTGGAATCTCGCTTTGCTTGTGAAACAAAAAAAAACGGTTAACTTCTCTTGTTCAATGTGTCTGGTCAGTCTTTTTGACGACAAAGAAGGAGCTCTATGCGTCTTATGTGTAAGGAATTAACCTCAGAGTAAACTCTGTTCTCCATTGTTGTCCAACTCCGCTCGTAGTTGTCCGGGTATCAAGGGACTGTAATCCAGGCTAGCGCTGCTGATAAAACATGAAACCGATAGATCGCTGCACTTCTGCAGGCAAACCTTGGTTACTCGTTGGACAGGTGGAACTAGGGATCAAGCAGCAGAGCACCGCTTTCCAATTTAAACAATGTAGTATACAGTTTCTGCACTGTACAATCAATGCACCATGCAACTCATTTCTTGTGGACTTTTTGTGGATGAAAAATAACTGTTGAAATTTGTGACACTTACCATTGACTATATAGCACCGTATTTTTTCAGACTATAAGGCGCGCTCAAAACCTTTATTTTCTCAAACATTTATGGTGCGCCTTATATGTGATTACAGTTGTGCTTACTGACTGATTTTATGTGGTACATTGCACTCAAAAATCTGATAAAATGTGAAAGTACGACTTTGGTAAGCAAAAACGAAGCCGAGCCGCTCAGTGGATATTCTGAGCATTACGGTACACTGTGTCACTAACTGAGGACCCCTTAGCTGTCTACCAGACTGCCTGACTGTAATGTCGAAACTAGAAGTGCATTCATGTAAAGGCCCCAACATACTCGGGCTTACTTCACTCCATGGAGGACTGTGCATATGTAAGTGAACAATGACTACATGGATTTTGTTTTTGTTAACTATGGATGTCTCTTTCACTATTCTGCCTGTTTGTTTTTTATTTAGCTGCAGATTTATTAACAACATTCTTGCTGTCTTTGTCTGTTTGGATATATCCCTTTCCTATTTTGTGCACCCTTTATGCCTAATGCCGTGCTCTCGAAGTAGATTGTTTACATTTTGTCTGCCTTCACTTTTTAAAATGACATTTGTTGTGAGGTGTATTCAACCATTTGGGCCTTGAAAACAGCAAGAAACACTGAAGACAAATGACAGACATCCCTGTGGACATATCATCTGGCACTGTAAGGAAATCAATATTTATATTCTTAGACAAAAATAATAACTGGATGGTTGTGCTGAATCATTTCATAGGGGTTTCACTTTCAGCGGCTGTATCCACTTTCACTATGCATGAAAACACATCCATGCTGCTCTCTTCAAAACAAAACACAAAATAGACAAATGATCCTCTGGTTTTCATTTGAGCGCTGAAAAAGGAGTTGAGATTGGAAATTGTAGACAGAGTTAACTAACATCAGAAGTGAGTGAGGTGGCCTGAGCGTTCCGGATCCCTTCATGAGGTTTCTCTTTCAGGGACGAACTCCAAAGAGAAAAATACAAATGATCATTGAACCAATCTGTGCCGTCAGAACTGCCTTCATTCTGAGATTCAGCAACGTTTCTAAAAGATTTTAGTCCATTTTGACATGATGGCATCAGCAGCTGCACATCCATGATGTGAATGTCTCATTCTACAACACCCCAAAGCTGTTCAATTGGTGGAGATCTGGTGGCTGTGGACGCCATTAGAGTAAAGTGAACTGCTTGTTGTGTTTTAGACGCTGGCTTGAGACGATCTGAGCTTTCTGACATGTCGTATCGTACCGCATCAGAAAGTGGGAAGAGTGTGGTGATAAAGGGATGGAGATGATCAGCAACAATGTTGAGGTAGGCTGCAAGGGTCAAACGAAGCTCAGTGCGTACTAAGGAGTCTGTCAAGAAAATATTACCATTATGCTTTGGTCGGATTCTGACTCAGCTCCCCCTTGTTAACAATTTGTAGAACCAGCTTTGGCTGCAAGTTTTGAGGGCACCTCTCTGCTAGATTTGCACATTTAGAGACGAAATTGAGACTTGTCGGACAACGTTTTCCAATCATTTTTGTGAGAACTTGAGCCACAGTTCCTTGTTCCTAATTAACAGTAGTGGCACCTGCTGTGGTTCTTATGCTGATGTAGCCCATCTGCTTCAAGATTCAACGTGTTGCGTGTTCATAGATGCTTCCTGGCATATCTCTTGCAATATTTTACTTTAGCTACCATTGCCTTTTTATCATCTTGAACCAGGCTGCCTTTTCTACTTTGAACTATTACTTAAACATGGCATTTTTATATCAACAAAACTGGACCAGCAGTGTTTAAAATACAAGCTTGACTTGCATCAACAGCCATGCCGTGTCAAAAGTCACGTAAACACCCCTTCTTTCTCCTTCGGACGCTCAGTTTCAATGGGGTACCGCGCACGTGACGTCACCGTCTCAAGAGCAACGCCCCTTTTGCCGCTTAGGTAGGACATACAGGAGAGAACGCACGGATAACCCAGCTATTACAAGCGCAACAGAACCAGCGATATGACCGACTTTACAGCCGTTAAACTTTCCCAAGACGATGTCCCAGGTACACGGTTTACTGGTCGCACTGTCGAAGAACACACCAACCTTCAGCTCAAACGATGGCTTGAGGTTCGAGGGCTTAAAGAGACTGGAAAACTGGCCGAGTTGATGAACAGTAAGCTTTGTTTTTTTTTCCTGCGCGGAGAGCATGGCAGCGTCGGCCGTTTTTTTGTTGTTGTTTGCAATCACCGTCCAGGAATCGGTATATGTTTAATGTTTGTGTCATTTGAAATTTTTTTGAGTAAGCTATCCTGGTAGCAGGCTATCATGTTAGCGCCTGCTACCATGATAGCCTATATGCTGTCATGGTAGCAGGCGCTACTTTATTAACATGTCGGCCACCAAAATACTCTTACCTTGACTTGATGTCGCTGGAATTGGGTCAGGATGTTCTTCGGTTGGGCCCTTCCCTCCGACAAAATGCTTGCTACATATGTACTTGAATTTGGTAACTTTTTCCGGGTTGAACTGTTGTGTAGGCCGACCGCCCCGGTCCCAGCGCACACATTTCTCCTTGGCAGTCTTGAAGAAAACATCCTTCATATGCGGCCGATCAGCGTAACTCGAGTCGCTGTTGCACGTTCCATAGCAACAATGTTTAAAAACCATGGTCTTAGATTTGGAAAAAGCAGTCGTTTACCGAGTAAAACCAAGGCTAACGCACGTCTCTTTTACAGCAAAACAGCGGCGGGTTTCCGGAGTTTGCCCCACTGCGTACCACGTGATGTGACGTCATCGTGACGTTGTGTTTCTAAAAATAGCTCGCGCGCGGTACCCCATTTCAGCAACTCGTCTTCACCGCGTCTAGATGTGTGAAGTCGGAGCCATCTGATTGGCTGAGGTGCTATTTGTGTTAATTAGAAATTGGTCAGGCAAACCTAAGAGGGATTCTGATCAGATGACTGGACCGAGAGGTAGCACTTCCAGTCTGAGTGGCCCCAGGATGATGAAACCCCAAAGTCAAAGCTCTGACCCCATCCTGGAAAAGCAAAAACACAATGAATAACAATGGATGGATGTTTGGAATTGGATAAAACATATAGAATATCTGAGACTGGACTAAATATCTGTTTCATTTAGGCGGTTTTGACACTAGCTTTATAATCTGCACATCCTTCTCCACATATTGGGTTTCTCTTCACATCTATGGGTGGTAATTCAACATCTTTATACCGTGCATACAGATGAATAGGAATACCAGCAGGTTGATTCTCCTTTAGATGTGAACTCCTTTGGGGGAGGATTGCAGTGACTGTGCAACAAATGAAACCAAACAAATCACTTTGATAGAACCTGTTGAAGGTTCCTGATAGACCTCTTTAAACTCGCTTGAAGGAATATTACAAACAGCAGCATTGGACCAATGAAAGCCTCCAACACAGTGATGCACGGCTTCATCAGATGGCTCCAGCTGTTAATAAGGAGTCCTGTGGGTGTGCATGCAAATACCTGGTCTCTTTGAAGAACACATTCATCTTTGATGCTCTCCAACACAGAACTGAACCCGTTTCTTTTGATTTCTACTCTCTGAAATGCTCTGATATGTGATGCTTTCCCAGATTTAAGGAGGGATTTCAGTACAGTTTATTTATGAGATTTTAAATTACAAAAAAAAAACATAAATCAAACAAAAACCATGCCCAGTCCAGATCATTGTATTTCAATATATTTAAGTGGGTAAATATTCATTCTTCAGTTGTACAATGCTTTGAAGTATTCACACCCTTTTTTACTGTATGTTATCAGGATTAATTTTGTGATAGATCAACATTAAACGTGAAGTGTTAATAAAAGGATAAATGGGTACAAAAATTTTAAATATAAAAATCTGCAAATTGTGGATCGCATGTGTCTTAAGTTCCCTATGCTCTGAGATCCATAAATAAAATCAAGTGGTACTGGCTGCCTTCAAAGGGAACAGGAGGATATGCAGAAATCCACAGCTCAGATGGGACTATTAAGGCTGAAACACTGTGGTAAACGTGGGTAATGAGGGGCGATTCGCCTCTCATTACCACCTCCCGATCAGGAATCGGACGGTCGGTTGAAAATCAAACATGTTTAAAATTCAGTTGGCCCTCATGAGTGATCCTGAGAGCGTCCTGCTGTTGAAACGGTGTTACGACCGTCTATGAGCCGATTTCCCCCAACCTTGCGCACTGTGCACGCGCAAACAAGTAGATTCTTCTTCGTCTTCTCAAACAAAAACATAGGAGTGGAGAGAAGCATGGCGGCGGTACGTGTGACATGGAGTCAAACTACGGAGGAGCAACTCGTAGAATTGCCAAGGCAGCGCGTTTCGTTCTAGTAAGCCTCATATTTAATAGTGAGCATAGACACTTCCGCCTTTTTCTTCTTCTACTGCTGACATTTGGCTTCTGGGTAGAGGAGTGTGAGTAGCGGCATCTCTCTACGGGGCGGAGTCAGACATGTGGTTTTTGAACGTACAGTGTGAGCGGTCAGGTCGCATAAGAGCCTTGGACCGCACAGTGTAAGAACAGATATTGTGAGCAGTAAAGGTTTTGTCGTACAGTTTGCATATGAGTACCACGATTGAAAATATCGTACAGTGTATGCCCGGCATTAGAGGCTGCAGAAGCCCTCAGACTGGGGTGACCCTAAACTTACAGTCAGAGATACAATGTGACGGTTCAGATCAAAGCACATTAATGTGTTAGAATGGCCTAGTCAAAGTCATGACCCCATTCAGCTGAGTCTGTATCAAGACTTGAAAACGGATGCTCATAGATACTCTCCTTTCAATCCTACTGAGCTTGAGCTGTTTTGATATTCAAAGTGGGTTGAGACAAATCAGAAAGTCTCGCAGCTAAAAAATGCATCAAAAGGTGGAGCTAGATACAAATGAATACCACACTTTTCAGATATTGCTTTATGATAAGAAATTGTAAATCAATCCCAATACACTACACTGTTTGTGGTTGTAACATGACGAAATATAAAAAAGTTAATACAAATTAAAACCAAGACACTTCAATAAATGTGGAAAATAGATGTTCTCAAAAAACAGACTCATGCTAGAAATAACTAAAGAACCCAAACCCGGGCTGAAGTGACGGTTCCTGAAGAAGTAATCATTTTTGATTCACATTAAGGAGAAACAAAGGCTGACGAAGCCCAAACTGAAGCCCGTCATCACCAGCCGATCCTGTCTTAGCTCAGCACTTGGGTGGTCACGGCTGGATGGAAATGCAGGAATCAAACAGACTGAGCCGGACCTGGAGGACGCGCCCCGGCTCACCCTCAGGGCCATCCTCAACCCCTGCCATGCTGGATGGCAGATGGCCTGTTTCCACAACGACGTGCAGGGCTGCAGTGAAATGCCAAGCCTCCTTATCTGAGTGGCATGGATGAGGTGGCTGGAGGCGAACTGTTTTTAGGTTAATGCTCATGAAGGAGGCAGTGAGGAAAAAAACAGCCCAGCCCAGACAACAGATCCAGAAAATATCTACTGAGCTAAAGCACTTCTGAATGCATCCACCTGTTTTAAGCACTTTTCACTGGATATAAATGATAGAGAAACACTCAACAAACATGTAGCTGCAGTGTTTAAAACTAATATACAAAACCGGTGCTTTGAGCAGATATAAAAATTACTACCGGCCTGTAAATAACATTGAAATGAAAAGTTCTGGTCAGATTAAGCAGGTTTCCTGGCTGCTGTGTGAGTCTAATTTAACAAGATAGATGGAGGCTTAAAACTTCAAGCTGAGATGAGTACCTGGTAAGGTAAAAAAACATGGTATAACAAAGGTTTAAACATTGAATGCAACTTCAGCAAAGCAGTTAGAGTCTCGCGGTTGAACGCCCAGAGAGTGTTTCTGGTGGTTGTGAACTGTTTAAAGAGATTTTTGGAGTGGTCCAAAAAACATAACCTAGAACCATAAGAACAGGCAATAAAGATTAGAAATCAGGAACTGAATCTCAGGGTGCTACATCCAATTAAAAGCCAGCCTGAGGGGCGCAAACGGTGGGACAGGGGTAGAACGTGCAGCCCATGTCCAGAGGCCTCAGTCCGGGTGTGTAAACACGGATCCTTGATTGTTGCACAGCTAAGAGATTTCCTCCTGGGAAAACAGGAAACGGAGACGACAGAGCCGGAGGCTACCAGTGCTGCAGAGGAGCACAAACTAACAGCATGAGGACCAGGGCACGTCCTGGAGAACTCTGGCTTTACTCTTTATTCTGGCTTGCAAAAGTATTCATACAAAACCTTGATGTTTTGTCAACCACAATTTTCAGTGTATCTTGTATGGATTTTATGTTGGACTTTTTAATCCACTTAACTTTGTGAAGTGGATTAAAAAGGACACATGACTTTCAATGTTTCTGACAGATAATAACCTGAAAAGTGTGGCGATGATTTGTATTCAGCTCCCCCTTGTTAACAATTTGTAGAACCAGCTTTGGCTGCAAGTTTTGAGGGCACCTCTCTGCTAGATTTGCACATTTAGAGACGAACCTGTTTGGCTATTTTACTTTGCGCAACAGCTGCAGCTCAGTCAGGATGGATGGAGAGCATCTGTGAACATGAATTTTCAAGTCTTGCTACATATTTTCAATCAGATTTAGGTCTGCACTTTGACTAGGCCATTCCATCGTAGCTCTGGCTGTATGATTAGAGTTGTTGTCCTGCTAAGAGGTGAACTAGTCTTATGCAGCCTTTGACAGGGTTTCCTCTCGGACCTGAATTTAGCTCCATCTATGTTCCTATCAGAGTTACTGCAGGCATCTTGGCTGGTTCACTGATTAATGGTTAACGTTAATCCCGGACCTGCCTTTGCAATCCTTGGTCTTCATGATGCTTTTTATTCACCAATGTTTTCTAACAAACCTTTGAGGTATTTAGAGGACAGATGGATTCATACAGAGTTGAAATTACACTCAGGTGGACTACACCTATTACTAAAAGTTGCACTGGTTTTATGTAGGCCTACCAGAGTAAAGGGGGCTGAACCCAAATGCTTACAAGACTTTCTATATTTTTATTAAAAAAATATTCTCAACAATCTTTCCTTTTCACCTGAGACTCATGCAATACATGCAATACTTTTTATCAAATAAAATACCCATAAAACACTGAAGTTTGTTCTCAAAACTTAAAGTAAATGTGAAAAAGTGCCTGCCTTTTATATTAAGTCAATATGTCATTCTAGTAATAAAACCTTGTCCTCAGAGGTTTGTATTTGCCTGATTGGTCACACAGCAGACGGACAAGTCCCTCTATGACTGATAAATTATCTGCAATTTGCTCTCTGAAAACTGTGCTGTCCTTTATCCTCAGGTCATTAAGACATACGATCCATCACGGTCGACAGCCACTCTCAGCAGCATCGTGTGCTGTCTCCTCTCACATGAGTGCTGGAGCTTTATTTTGGGTCTGCAGGGCCGGTAACATGGCAGGATTGACTTTAAGGGTCCTGATCATTGTGGCGACCCGTCACTCTGGGGGTGGGTTAACCAGATTCAGTCTGTAATTCATCTTTAATTTAAGCAGTCACATCAAATCATCTCATGTTTACCAACAACCCTTTAAAACGAGCTAAATAGATAAAATTAATATTTATCTTTAGCTGGTATTTATCAGAATTAAACAGAATCTTTGGACTTACTACAGTATCTTTAATAAGAGTCAAGGTGAGGCTGGTAAGTATGGTGGTGGCAGCATCATGCTGTGGGGCTGTTTCCCTGGCAATGGTAATTACCTCCACACACATCAGCATCACCTCATATAACACAGCTCGATGGTTGAGACTTGGACCCAACTGGGCGTTCCAACTAGACAATAATCCAAACACACAAAGTTGACTGACTTTATTCTGTCAGTCAACCCAGAGCCAAGCCATACCGGCCATGTGGACTGCCCTTATCTGTATGTTAGGCAGGTTAATTAAATTCCCACATAATGCAGATAAACAGGCCAACTGAGTCATTTGCAGTTTTCCAGTGCAATTAGAGATATTGACTTCTTGTACGTGTAAAACCACCACCACAGGGTGAATATGATTATCTTCTTAGGAAGCATTTTCATTTAAAGTACAACTTGTATCTGTGCCAGTCAGGGGCTCCAGTAAGGTACTTCCTGTTTTTTGCTGGTCAAACTACAGTTTCAGTTAAATCCACCAAGCCCATGAGTGCCAGAGTAATTATGCACTGTGTGAAGACTTTCCCAACGTGTTTCTAGATTAATTTAATCTATGTAAGCAGAATGTAACATTCATATATGACTGAATTGTAACATGCAAGACTTATATCTATTTGCATATGCAAATAAGGGGATATCAACAGAGCAGACTGGTATTCCCTCCTGTGCTCTTAGTTCTGTGTAGATCAGAAAAAAAGATGGAGTTGAACAAACAACTCCTTGAATGCAAATTGACCATTCTTCTGACTGATCGATGTATGGCCCATGTAGCTTAAGGGCCATATCACCGAGTATTAATGGGTGTGCACACGTGTAATACAGTAATGTTGAACCTATATGCATTACAAAAAACCCACAATGAATTCTGATTTTGGTAACGTTTTTATCATATAATAAATTACCTTTAATCAAATTATTTACCAAAGCCACAAATGAATACATTAAAGGTGCATAGCCATGTTATTTGACTTTTTAAAAGTGTATACGTCAGTGGCTCACTCTGGTGGCATACAAGGTTTTATGAAAGATTATCACAGCCTGCTGCCTTATTCAGTGAGATTTTGGTGTTTTGTGCTTTGGTTTTGCTCAATCTGTTAGTAAATAAAGCTGACGCTAAACTTGCCGATTGCTTAGATGTGACCGCAGAGTTGATTGATGTGACTAAACATTCTGATATGAGGTTCTTAAAGTTGTAAGTTGTTGGTCTTCAATCATGCCGAGCTGCCGCTTTATTGCGAGGCACTGCAAAGGGTCAGGCTCGAGCCGGCATTATTTAATACTGTTTTATTATTTAAGCAAACTGGCATTATGATGGTTCTGTGATACTGCCGGTAGATGGTCATCTTGCCCGGTGCTGGGGATATTTGTATCCACAAAAAGACCATAAAAGCATTGTCAGGATGAAGGCTTGGTGGATATACCCTTATTTTATCAAGATCAAAGGGTTTTTTGTCTCTTTTATAAGCATATAACGTGGCTATTTAATACAACAGCTATTTTTGTTTTACAAAATGAACACAGACTAAATGGGGATCTCTCCAGTGCGTCGTAGATTTTCTTCATTTGTCACCCAACGCAAAGCTTCTTGTGGTGGGCATGCAAAGAGCTTTAGAGTCCCCTCCACCCCATGGTGTGGATCCTCCAGAAACTTGTAGTGTAAAACATCCTCAAAGAGCTGCAGAGGAACAAAATCTGAGCTCCCGGTGAGGAGAGCCTAGAGGCAGAATGAGGAGAGAAACTGGACAAAACTCATCAAAAACAAGAAGCTTCATGTTTGCCTTAATGTGCTTCACTTTGAATATTGCTTATTATTTGGGTAATCCTGTAGTGTTTGGTGGAGAGGTTGGGTTACAGTGTTTGTACTCTTGTTAGAAATGTTGAAGGGAGTCCTTCAGTAAGCTCCTCAGTGACAGCTGGAGGTTTCCCTCTCTGTGTCGTCTCAGTTAAGAGGCAGATTAGAGCTCTGAAGGAAACTGGCTGCAGCTCGGCTTTGATGTCCTTTCTAACTCAAACTGCTCTAATTAAAGCGTCAGAGAGCAAACCGGGGCAGAGAGGCTGCTTTCTCTCAGGCAGATCCCTGGAAATGCAGTTTACGGAGCGTTTCGGTTGTCTTTTCCGTTTTCCTGAGGCTCGTCTTTGGGCCACGTGTGTTTGGACGAGGAACAGTTGGACGTGTCTTACCACCCTGGGCAGCAAACCAAACATGAAACCAACAAAAAAAGGCTGGTTTCAGGAGCCGTGCTGCCTACATACAGATTATATTTAGTGTCTGTGCTCCACTCACATACATATGCTTTTATTCCCATAACAGATTTCTACAGTTGTTTTGTGTTAATCTGGCTCTTTTTCCTTTTGAATTTGTTTTTTTAACCATCTGAGAGTGGAGCATATATATTGTTGCAGTTATGTAAGAAGAATTTAAGATTGCAGCTGCTTAAGAGACCGTCTTGACATTGAGAAGTGGGGTTATTTGAAGTTTGAAGAATAACACCTTAAAGCTATAGTTGGTAATCCTGTTCAGAAACACTTTTTGTTACGCTGGGTGAAATTGTCCTTCCATCGTGAAAGTAGTAAATATATGATGTATTCAGAAAGGAGAGGTTTAAAAGAATCGATCTCTGTGGGAGCTGCAGAACTGTGAAAACTCTGATCAATCCCTGCCGTTTGGTTCGAATGGCAGTGATTGGGTAGAGTTTTGGTTCTGCTCTCATCCCCTCTGTCCCTCAAGTTCTGGGGGTATCATCTTATCTAGTTAGCTTTGGTGTTAGCTTTTCATTGTGGCTCCACTGCTCTCACCGTATACTTTGAACATGGCTGAGAGTCGCAAGAAGCGAATTGCATACAAGTTTAAGAGAAGAAGATGAAGGCCTCAGTAGAAAGAAACAAGACCAGAGTGGATTTGGAAGATTTTTCCCCTGAGGAATGGAAGAGCAAGGTAAGACGATCTTGAACATGTGCAAATACTTGGGGAAACTTCCAGAAAATCGATGACTCTACCTTTAAGTCTTTGCATCACATGACTGTGGCTGTGTGCATTTAGAAAATCTACAGAGACTGAGCATTACTGCCTTACTTTTCAATGCAAGTGCGCTTGAATGCTCTGATTTTCCAAAGCCAAAGTGACTAATAACGGTTTTCTGTGCAACATCATCGTCCAACTTGTCCTGGACTTTATGTAAGGTAATTATCACCTGATTCAGTATAAAAAATGCCACTGGCATCAGCAAATAATATTTTGACCAACGTGAAAGAAAATGAGTTGAAGAAACAAAACCAGAGGTAACAGTAAAGGTTTTGCGTCATTGTTGCTCCAAGTTTTGGAAGGTCCGCTCCCCCCTCGGGGCCGATCTGTCCATTTCACCTTCCAATAAGAGTTTCTGGAGAAAACTTCCTTCAACTGAAACCAGAGAAACTCTGCCAGGAAGGCCTCTTGTGTAGGTTTGGATTCCGTGACCTTCGCCGTAGTCGATACTGATGAAACAAAAAAAAAACCACAAGCTTTTCTTCAAGGAGCAGTCGAACTGAGAACGCTAAAAAAAGATCGTTTGAGTCAGAATCTGTCCTGATTCACCTTCAACACTTGAGCATCTCCATGTTTGTTACTGCACACAGGGGTGGGGGGAAGGAAGGTCTCATAAACAAAGTTTTTCCTCCAAGTATTTGAATTTTACTTTTTTTTCTAGGAATAAACAGCGGAAGCGTTGATGCCTGGATTTAAATCCCTGCTGTTGGCATTTCTGTCCAACAACATGACTGTTAGGATAATTGGTCTCTCTAAATTGACCTTAGGTGTGAGTGTTTATGTGCGTGGTTGTTGGTCCCATGTGTCTTGGTGTTGCCCTGTGAACCTGTCCAGGGCCTCTCACCCAATGACTGCACCAGTCCCTTGTGACCCTGCTCAGATAAGCGTCTATAGATGATGGATGGATGGATGGATGGATGGATGGATATACAGAGGAAAGCCTCATGTTTTACAACTAGTGTAAACAAATTAACTTTGTAACTGAGCCTTTTATTGATGCATTACAGATTGATTTCTACACGCAGACACAAAAGTGGATGTGACTGTTCAAATTTCTCCATCATATGGGTGCATTTTCATTTAGCCAATAATTGCAATATTTTCCAGAGACAGCAAGGAGGAGGCTCCTGTGGAGGAGCTACATTAATAATCCTTTTTCCTTCACCTCCATAGAGAGCCTCACCTCTTTTGTAAATATTCTTTTAGAGAATATTAAATGCTTATTTGAATTTTCTTCATTCAGAACAAATATTTGATAAGTTTAAATAAAATATATTCTGGATTATTTTATATATTGTTATTAAAAAGCACACACAATATTGCCCTGTTCTGAAAAGTTTTTGCCAGGTATTCATTTGTTTATTTAAGTTGATAATTTGAGCGGCCCTATTTGATTGATTGTGTTAACAAAAATACATAGGTTAAATGTATCTATAGTGTTTATTTAAATTTAATAAAGACATTTAGCTATGAGTGTCCTTTTGTTTTGGCTTGAGCGACTATCCACAAAAAATAGCTGTGCGCACATGCCTGATGTACACTCACTGCGCAAGACTCCACTGCTGAAGAAAAAAAAGAGTTATTGTTTGCTGTAAAACATTTTAACCAGCCTAGCAGAGGCTGGAAGAGGAGCATTTTTTTTTACAGCTTTTCTAAAAACTGCAATGTCTGACTTTTGGATAAATTTGGAAAATTTGGTATCTATTTCAAATGTTTTAGAGAAAAGTTACATTTTTGCAGCCGTATCTCTATTACAGAGCTATGAGTACAGATATGCACATGTCAAATCTGACTGATGTCCCCTGAATGCACCACATCAGTGAGCTGAGAGCTGCCAGAATGAGGAGGAAATTGGAGCAATGGCTTTGAGGAATGAGGATATTTATGACTGAAACACGTTTTCTCAGTGGGAGACTGGGTGAAACCTGCCAACAGGAATCCTCCAAGGCTTTGTTCTTCTTTCTCTTTCAGTGTTTAAACAGAATAACCAGGACACACTATATGCAAAGGGAAGCTTGGCTTTACAATGTTTAAATCTTCATTTTAAATTATAAGAAAGAGCCAGCCTGCAATAGACTGACGACCTGTCCAGGGTGTACCCTGCCTCTCGCCCATTGACAGCTGAAGATAGGCACCAGCACCCCTCCTGACCCCACAAGGGATAAACGTATTAGACAGTGGATGGACTGATGGAAGAAAAAGCCAGCCAAACTTGGAAAGTCATATTGTAGGCTAATGTCTTAATCGAGGTAAACCACAAGGCTGAGGTAGGACACATTTCTCTTTTGGCAGAAACCTTTTTTAATTTAGGGCTTAGTAACATGCCTTTTAGCTCTGTTTAGTCATACCTAAATATTGCTTCCATAAAGCAACAGTGTTAGCCATGTTTAAAGCATACCATTGATGTTATCATGCCATAATTATTTCACAATTAAGGTAAGAGTAAATGTGTTTACGACCAAAATGAATGGCTAATTTGTTTCTTAGCAGGGAGGGACACAGGAGGTGAAACCAAACACGACTACAGATTTTCTCCAGGGACTGCTTTGCATAATTTTCCGTTGTACCTTTAAAAAGTTTTTTTTTCAGTCTCTAATTCAGGCTGTTTGAGCACCTTCTGTATCTTTTGAAAGAAGCCTGTCTCTTTAAGAACCACCTTACTTCTGACTAGTCGACTTTGGGGGGCGTCTCAGATCCTATATTTTTCCACTTGCTGATTATGTCAAAACTTTTAATTGAGTAACTTTAATGCATAAAGACTTTTAGGAATGTATTTAATTCATTATCTAAAATTTTGGTTACATTGATTAACATATCCAGGAAATTAAAAATAACTTTCCTGAACTCAAAGATTACTTTTCATAACTCACCAAGTAGTTTCTGGAACTTATGATCTTTCATGGAACTTATTGGTTCCTGTTCTGGAACATAGAAATTGCTTTCCAGATCCCAATAGTTAATTTATGGAAGGTTTGGAAGGTAACATCAAAGCTAATAAAAAAAAGGGCACACTTATAAATCCTTAAATTTTCTCAAAAATTTATGATGCGCCTTATAATCCGCCTTATATATGATTAAAGTTGTGCTCACTGACCGATTTTTTTGTGGTACAATGAGCTCAAAAATATGTTAAAATGTATATGTATAACTTTGGTAAGCAACAAAGTCCTTCTGCTCAATGGATATGCGGAGCATTACAGTACACCGTGTCACTAGATTGGACCCCTGAGCTGTCTACACGACTGTTAATTCAATATAAAAGTTCAGTTTATTTTGGCCTTATGTCACAAACAGGGCAGTGTAGTCCAACTACTCTGTCCTCCTGACAGAGACAGATAGCTCTCTCTCTCAGGAGTGAATGGTGTAAGGAGACCAGATTTGATTTCTCTAATGAAAACTGGGGACGTCTCTGATTTTGTCAAGCACAGAATCTCTGCCTGGGGTTTGGTTTGTTTTGACTGAACTGCAACGCCGACGGGGCGTGGAAGGTGCATTCGGCAAAGTTCTACTACGTGGGGACAGCGGCAAGACCAGGTAAATACCTCTTGTTGCTGTTTTTACTCCATCATGAAACACTGAAATTGGGGACATTTCCGGGGACAGCTTTTGCCGGGAACAGATCATCCAAAACTGGGACTGTCCCCAGAAATCGGGGACGTCTGGTCACCCCACCGGATGGACAGATTGATATTACACACTTGGGAAGAATATGTAATGTGCCTTATAATACGGTGGGCCTTATGGTCCGAAAAATACGGTAAGTTCTTAGTGTGTTCCTGGGAAATTAAACCTTGAAGTTCCCAAAATGTTCAAGGAAAGTAACATTTAAGTTCCATGAAAGTTTGGTGACAGTACTGGGTACGTTTGAAGAAGTACCTGGCAATTTCCGGTAACCTGTAAGCTCCAGGAAATTTCCCAGATCTTTCTGGGAAGCTAACTCTAAAGTTCCTAGTATGTTTGGGAAACCTACTTTTAAGTTCCAGGTGAGTTCCTGGTAAGTTCCCTGAAGTAGACAGCAAGTTCCATCAAAGTTTCTTGAAATTTCTTAGCAAGTTCCAGTAATTAGCTACCTGGTAGATTTTGGAAAGCAACGTTTAAATTCCAGAAGGTTACTTAATGCATTCTGCAAAGATAACCTTTAAGTTCCACGTATGTCGCCTGAAAGTACCTGGTAAGTTTCAGAAAGTAACCTTTCACACTGCAAAAATGGACCTAAAAATAAGTAAAATGTTCTTAAAATTAGTGTTTTTGTCCTGGATTTGAGCAGGTAAATAATATTATCTGCCAATGGAACGAGCATTTTGACCCCTAAAATAAGATAATTAGACATACTGCACTTGAAATAAGATGATGGAGATGAGTTGTTCCTATTTTAAGTGCAAAAATCTCATTCCATTGGCAGATGATCTTATTTACCTGCTCAGATCAAGGACAGATGCACTCATTTTAAGAAAATTTTGCTTATTTTTAGTTCCGTTTTTGCAGTGCAGTCCTGGGAAGGTATCTGGTAATGTTCAGCAAAGTAGCCTTTAATTCCCAGATAAGTATAGTCACCTAACCTTGCATGAAAAAAATTCTGTAAAGCACTGTAAAATAAATAAAAAATTAATGTGAATTTGGATGGAAAGTAATGTAAAGGAAGTTTCCTATAAAAATGAAAAGTATGAAGCAGGACATTTAGAAATACTTTGCTATCCTGCTTGTTTGCTGTATGGTTGGCATCTAGGTATGAAAGTCCATGTTGACCTTCTGATTCAAAAAGTTGCAGACACTTGAAGAAATTGATCTCCGCTTATGCTCAGATTTCTTTTCTCAAGCAAAAACAAGATGTCCAGCTCTGTAGACTTTCCATAAAGGCTAAAATTGTTCAGCTCGGCTCCGTGATAAATCACAGAGCTTACGTGGAGATGAACCAGTTTCTCTGTGTTGCTGTGATATGAGCAAGGGGAACTGGTATTAATTTGTCTTTTCTTGGTTGTCTTACAATCGTTTCTCTTTGCGAGCGGCCGGTGGGAGTTCAGAGGACTGCAGGGGGAATAAATCACAGCGACACCTTTAAATGGGGGAGCTATTATCCTGATAAACACAAGAGGAGGTGAGTTTTTCCAGCCCGGGGGTCCTACAGGGACGGAGCTGATGGATCAGAGCATGCTCAGATGCTGCTTTTGTTCATTTAGTATTGTGTTGAATAAGTGCGGCGACATTAACCGCCTGCAGAGCTGATTGATTTTTAAATTTAGTCTAATTTTCCATCTGAAGGAACCCCCTCCATTCTTCACAGTGGAAGTAAAATTATTGCCATGCGAACGTTTTTCCTTATTTGGGGACCAGTTTTAATTCCCCCCTCATTAGCTAGTAGTACCAATTAGAAGCCTTAGCTTTATTATCAGCTATTGATGTAAGTTTTTGTTATTTATTTATTTATTGCAGTTATTCCAGTTGTTTGCTTTACTTATGATTGTGTGTTTCAATAGATCAGCTCCTGGATTTTACTGAACTATTTGGTTCTGGTGTGATAATTGTGACTTTAAACTAGTCTTAACAGAAACAACCTGAAGAATGGATAGATAGAAAAATTGAAGGTTAGATGAACGGATGGATGGATGGATGGATAATGGATGGATGATGGATGGATGGATGGATGGATGGATGGATGATGGACGGACGGATGTTTGTTGACAGTAAACTGATTTAAATGCACCTATTGGTTATGAACTGTATTACCAGCTGAATGAACCTGTTGACCAGAATGTGTTGAACTCCACGGGAATTTCTTTGCAGTCTCAACTAATAACAGCAGACTGACCCAATGGTGCTTTAAGGTGTCAAACAGTTCTTGGTTTTCCTGCAGGCATGACAAAATAATGCCTAGAGACATCACAAAGGGTTTCCTAAAACAAGGGAACCGGGAGTGGAAAACTGTTTCCAGTAGCTAAATGTCTCTGATTGGCCCAGGAGAGGGAATCAGAGTCTCTGGAAGCTAATGTTGAGCCTAAAAACTAAAGCTTGTGACAAACAAGGATAATCCCATTGTCTGCAGGCTGCAGTTTGGCTCCAGTTTCACTGACATTCAGATTTTAAAGTGACCGTGGTTGAGATATTCCATAAATCCATATTATGTCAACACTGAAGCCGCCTCACTCTGCAGCGTCTCATCAAAGCTCTAGTCATCAGGCCATAAGCTCTCCTTCGGGGTCGCTTTCAATGCGAGCGACCGCTGTGTTTCATTACAAAGTGGATTTTTGGAGATGGAAACAGAACCAGTTTCTTTCAGCATGCTGATCGCTTATTATCACAGCTTTCAGATGGCCTCCTGCCCGGATCTATGAGCCTCTGTGGAGTTTCTTCTCAATTTAACCAGGGATGTGATGAGGATGGTCTGTTTCAACGCTGACATCTGCTGGCTGCAGCACTGAAGTGCAACAGAAAAGCAGGCGGTGCATAGCTCTGTTATGAGTGAAGGGATGAAATGAAAACAAACTACTAGGAAACAAGTCTGCTGCTGGAAAAAAAACAGACTAAAAATAAAGGATTTCTACTCTAGCATTTATACAGACAGAATTTAAAGATATGTGGAATATGAGAGGAGGATGAGGTTAAACTAGTCTGTAACTCTGTTGGGTAAATATTTTTTAATTAAAAAATGGTGGATGATTGGATCCTCTAACTGGTTTTACACATGTTGTGTTAGTATTGTTATTGAACTGCTCCTGATTATTGTTTAATTATTTATTTTGTGTTTACATCCTGTGTAGGTCTGGTTACTTCAGCCCTTGTTCATAGATATTTTGAAGGTCAATAAGAAAAGCCATTCGTCACTGGGTCATTTTAACGTCCCCAGGTTCTCTTCGTACCTTTTGTTTGTGGTGTTATGGTCTCATCATACCTGCCTTGGGGTCTCGTCTTTGAATCTGGCTTAGTGGAGTCATACCCTCCTTGGGGTCTCTGTGCACTCTGATTGGTGCGTCTTTGTTCTGGCCTTGGGATGTTTTTGTACCCAGCTTGGGGTCTCAATATACACCTGTCATGTGATCTCTTCAAGCCCACCTTGGAGTTTCTGCATATCTCCCTCCAGGTCTCTTTGTACTTGCCTTGAGGTCCCTTTGCATCCATCTTTGGGTCTGTTGTGCTTATGTATTTATTATCTTTGTGATGTTACAAAATAGTGCAGTGTGACTGTGCAGTGCAACCCTTCTGTCCAATGCAAATTTCTCCCAAGGGAGACAAATAAAGGGATTTTGACTTTACACCCATCTTAAGCTGACTAGGGGTCTTTTTACTCGTGTATAGGCTTTTCTATTCATGGTCTGTTCACCCATCTCTAGTCCTTCTTGTACACAGCTTGGCACCTTGTCCCACACACCCGCCTTGTGGTCTCTTCATACTCACCCCAGGGCTTGTTGTACGTGTCTTTTTCCACATGCTGTGTGATTTCTTTGCACCCAATTTTGGTACTAAATTGGGTATTTGGTAATCAATCCCTCTCTTCTTACTTGCTGTGGAGTTCCTTCACCTTGACTCTAGGTAACCCTAACAGCAGGGGTACTTATTAACGGTTAACCTAATTACATAGTTAATCAATTAAGAGGAAATAGTTCAAACAGATAAAATATATATATATATATATATATATATATATATATATATATATATACTGAAACAACAACATTTACTGATTATTTTCTGGGACATCAACATTTATTGAAACAATTTGCTTTATTGTGCATTTATCAATAAACTCAAAGCAAAGCTGAAAATGCCTGCATGTATCTGGAATATGTAAAAATCTCCAGTATGAGCATCGCCTGTAGCCTCTCATATCATTTCTCCCACATCCAAGTTTAAATCCCCCCCAGCCTCCCCCTCATCCCCCTTCTTTGTTTCTATTTCTGGAAGCACGTCTTAATGAACAGGATTCCCAGTTCTCACTATCGCTGGTACATGTGCCGAGAAACGTGTGTTCTCCGCCCCTTTGACTGGATGTAATCAGCATGTTGGGGTTGAGTCCCAGTTGTGTTTTCTTTCATTGTGAACAGAAAGTTGGACTAAATTCATTTCCATTGCCTTTTAAAACAAAAACCGGATGCGTTATAAAAATCTAATCAAATTTAAAAGTAACAGCAAAAACCTCCTCTGACAGTTTATCATGTAAATTACTTGTTAACAGCCACTATTTTTAGAAGGGGGCATTTGTACTCTTAGAGTCATCCGTGTGTGGAGGTGTCGAGGATCTGCCTGCAGCTAAGCTCATCATTATTCCTCTCCATTTTTGGGTCATATAGTCCCTCTGTGGTGGCTTTATTTGCATAATCGTAGAATACTGTATGAGAAGTTTTTTTTTTTATTTATTTTTTGGCTCCATCCTCTTGCTATTCTTTATAATCATGGACGTATTCAGTGGAGGAAAACTGGTTTTGTGAGCTGAAACACAATGAGGTCCATCACCAAACTGAGGTTTATAGCTGCACTGTAAAACATTTCATTCGAAATAGCACAAAGACACAGTTATATTTTGATTTTATTTGTAAAGAGAAGAACCGCTAAACAACACTAGTATATTGTTATTGTACACCCTTTAAAGCTCAATATGTGAATTTAACAAGTCGGTCACCAGAGTATGGCAGTTAAACATTAAAAGTTAATGTTTTTGCAATGTGCAAAATCTTTTAATAAATAATTTCAGAAATATTTCCACTATTACTGTGATGTATGTCCTGCACAGGTCAAACAAATCTGCTTTATAATTTGCACATCTTTAGGCAAACTTTGTGAGTTTGCCGTCCAAGATGGCTGCCCGCCTGTCTCTGCTTCCGTCCAGGCAGCTCCGACAGTGACCCAGGCTATTATTATTTTGTCTCGCTTAGATTACTGTAATGGACTTTATGCTGGAGTGACACAGTCCATGCTGGTTTAAAACACTGCTGCACGTCTTCCAAAAATCTCAACGCAAAGTCCCGGTTCTGGACTCCCTCCTATGGCTACTTGTGCATTTTAGAGTTCAATACAAAATTCCTATTATTGTTTTTAAATGTTTGAGATCTCACCCCGCTGTACCTCTCCGATCTTCTTCATCCCTACTTTACCTCCTTGGTCCCTCAGGTCGGCCCTATAGCAGCTCCTGCAGGTACCGGGGTCCATAACCTCCCCCTAAACATTAGAGAGGCTCCTTCACTGCCGACTGTTAATAGCTTAATAGATTTTGCTAATAATTTTTCATTTGCCAGCGAAAGATTGATTTATAGGAGCCGTTCTTAGCTCCCATAAATTAAGACTTCTGCTGCATGCCCCCTCCCCTCTGCAAAACTGTGTATTCCCCCCTAAGGTTCTAATTGTCTCCAGTGGGAAACGCAGCTCCCCACATTTTGTCCACATTGTCAGCTGATCCGAGGAATGTTTTCTGTTTGTCATAAAAGCACTTCTTTTAACAATGGCCTGTCATTTTAGGGAGGGCATACTTGTATCACAGGTATTTCTGATGAAAATCCTTCATGAACATTAATGTGGTTGTAGTTTACACACCAGTTTCTATCATTTATTTCCTCTGCACAGCTCACAGTGTCAGAAGGGCAGAGGATTGGAATTATTGCTCCAAAAGACACAACTTCAGCTTGGAGAAAGGACAAATAGCTTCAGGAAAGTGAATTTTTATCTCTTTGTCTATATGAAGCACAGAAATGTTGCATACAGTTGTCCCATCTAGCAGTGTCCCCATTCCTAAGGTGAGTCTTTCCTACATTGGTGTATTTGCCAGCAGTATACAAAGGGGTTGGTGCTTCTGTTGTTATTGCAGAGTATCTCCTGACACCGTGTCCTTTTCTTCTGAGAAACTCTCTCACGACACTGCTGTTCGTGCTTTTCCCCTTGTGCCTTTTCCTGCATATAAAGCCTGTTTGTTCCTCTGCAAGCTCCAGCATGAACAATTGCCGACTTTCGTTGGATCCCGTACAAACCGTGCGTTTGCGGCAGCCATGTCAAGCAGGTTGTAAAACACGGCCATGGGCCATCTCCGTGTTCCTGCATGCGATGAGTGGTTGTGTAGTTTCTGCCGTATGATATCAACACCGCATTTGAAATGGTTGTAATCCACAACAGTGTTCGGTTTTTGCTTTCGGTTGTCCACGATTTCCACTTTCTGGTGAACTGTGCTCAGAAGATTTCTTACTCTCTGTTGCATACACCGTCAGCGAGGCACTTCCAGATGTGAACACCTGTGTGGAGTACAACTGGTGGTCCAAGGGTTCCTTTGCAGATGCTGGTAGCTTCCAACCGTGTTTTCGCTGAAGAAGCCTGCACTGCAAAAACGGATCTAAAAATAAGTAAAATGTTCTTAAAGTTAGTGTATTTATCCTTGATTTGAGCAGGTAAATAATATTATCTGCCAATGGAATGAGTATTTTGACCCCTAAAATATTTAGACATCCTGCACTTAAAATAAGATGATGGAGATGAGTTGTTCCTATTTTAAGTGCAAACATCTTATTCTATTGGCAAATCACCTTATTTACCTGCTCAAATCAAGGACAAATGCATTCATTTTAAAGAATATTTTACCTATTTCTAGTTCCGTTTTTGCAGTGTGTTGGCCAAAGACAGAGAGGTGAAGAAATTGTCCACAGCTACAGTCCTTCCCTCGTCCATGAATGGTTCCATCAATTTCAAAACGACATTCTCTGACAGCGTCTCCCCCGTCGGATGAGTGGGATCTTTCCCCAAGTGAGGGATGGCATTACACATGTACTTCGTGTCCAGATGTGCTGCAATCCAATACTTGATCCCAAGCTTATGAAGCTTGGATGCAATGTACTGCAGAACGGGTCAACGAACCTTTGACAGGAATCGCTGCTCATCTACGATAACATGTTGTCCTGGACTGTAGGACGACACACAATTCAGAAGAAACTGCTGCCAGATATCTGAAATAGCTGGAAATGTGTCCGTTCGTATGAGATCCTTGCGGGTATCCTTGTTGTCGAAGCGAAGGTCCTACTTTATTAAAAAAAACAAAAACATTCTGGATTTGATATATGGGTTGCCAAATCTACTGGCCCACATGTGTTGCATGATGCCAACGTAGCGCTTTGCAGCCCTTTGGAAATGGAGGAACGCCATCAGCTCGTAGACACTCATCTGTCATTTGGGGTTTGTTCTATGGGACTCGTGGACTGTGCAGTCTCTGATGGTCAACAACATGGTGATATCCACCAAACACAGGAAGCTTTGAAGGCGACTCGTGATTTTGCGTCTAGTAAACTCTGTTGGCCCTCCAGATCCATTCAATGCTGTCTGTGGAGCTTCATGAGCAGAAAAGTCTTCAAATTTGCGGTGGAACCACACAATGCTATATTTTTGCCTTATCTGTGGATCCTGGTGTTATGCCCACATCAGCAGCTTTTTGTTTTTTGCTACGATGGTGGTTGTATGATGCCTATTGGGTCTCATAAAGTATAGCAGACCAGAGTTGCTAGCAGGGACACAGCTTGTTAAATCATCTTTTTACACAACAAAGGGAGGCTGAACTTATTCACATCTTTAGGGGATTTCACTGCAGACTAGAGTCTGCACTTCTTATCAATAATGAACTGGCTCATACAGCAATAATGATCTTTACTAAAACAGCTTCTATTTAAGATGAGGACATCCTAAAGTTCTAGCCATATTCTGAGGGGTAATGTATATGTCCTTGGTCCATAATTTAAAGTCAGAGGAAGTTTCAATAAAATATTTACTCCCTATAAAGGAGTCCAGTCTAACTCATGTATTTACTCTATTCTCCTGGGTTTCCTTGTAACTCCATATTTGTGGAGTCGCCACTGTAATGCTGTTGGATTCTGGGTTAAGAGACGAAAACTTCCTCCTCTGAAATCCCCCCCACCCCCCAACTGTATGAGCAGATTTGCATAATAAATGTGTTTGTGAGTAAATCCTGCTCTTCGTGGTTTTCTTTCAGTCTATCACTGCAGTAGGAGTAAGCACAGGGATTCAGGGGCTCATAATAAGAGTATTTGGATTTAAACATTGTAATTTTTAATATTTAGGAATATTATTAAAAATTATAATGGAAGGGCAAAAGAAACTGATCTGAAAGTTTTTTTCATCAGTTATAAATAAATATTTGCTGCATTTAAGGCAAAATTCTGATAATTATTAATTAAAAAAACAACCAAAGTGTGAGGTTGAGGAATTTATTTATTGAGGTGTCAGATAAGTAATATATAGCCATTTAGTCAAATGTTTATTTCTAAAGGTTTAGAGCTTTTGCAGTACCGACTATGTCCAGCAGATGTCAGGCGTTTACAATTTTACAATAAGCTGACAAATTTTCTGGCTTGTGGTGTTACTAATTATCTGCATTTAGATGCATATGCAACAATTCCATTCAGATATTTATATTTGCATCACTTAAAAATACCTTTAAAATATTTTTAAGGTGGTTAAGATTTTAGTGTATTACATTATAGGTTTAAGTGATATAGTCAAAAATAATTCAAATATTTAATGGTATTTTCTATTAAGAATTTCTTTTTTATTATTTAAAAAATTTCACATTTCTTTTAGATTTATTTACCTTCACCTTTAACTTTATTTATTTAATAGATACCATTGGAATCAAGTTTTATCCTTTCTTATGAAACAATCTATTTCCCTTTAATATTTTCATTAATTAGTTGAAATTTGTTTTTTTAAATAAAAATATTAACTTCCCGTGTTTTTTTACTCTAATTTCTTTTGTTGTGGTTTATTTTGCTTTGTTTTACCTTATCACTTTTTAACATATTTTACTGCATTTTTGTTTACGCAGCGTTTTTTATTTTAGTATCCTTTTCTAATTTACTTACTGTAATCTTTATGCTTATTTTTGTTATTCTTGCTTGTTCATTACTTATAACTGTTTTCAAAAGATATTACCTTTATTATCTCTATTTTAATCGTCTAATTATTATAGTTTTTATTTTATCTTGCTGAATTTCCCCCCCATTTAACTTTCAATAGGTATTTAAAAAAATGTCTAATGTGTTTGTTGTGAAATTCTATTTATATATTCAATGTATAAATATTGAATATATAAACATATAATATAATATTGGGGGTTTTCATTTCTTTTATTGTTTATAAGAAATATTAATATTCTGTAAAATTGGTTCCTTTTTGTTTTAGTAAGAGTTTATTATATTTTCCTTTAACGTTTTCACTGAATATTTTAATTAATTAATTTATTTTATTTAATGTGCGTATTTATTTATTTTATGCATCTAGTTTTTTTTTTTTTTTTTTTTTTCAGAAAAAGAAAGTGGCCGCTGTTCTGAGCATGCGCAGACCGCAGCAGTTAGTTTGGGGGAAGTTTTGGATCGGCAGTCTACCTGCTCACGTTTCTCCGTGTTTCTTTCCTCTTTGGAGGTTAAAGTCGGATCCGAAACCCCGCGCAGGTACCGGGGAAGCTTCGCTGGCGTCCGGGTCTTGTCTGTGGTGGTAGATGAGCGTTTCCCCTGAGTTAAATCCGCTGCAAGGCGTTAACGACGCAGCTCAGGTGTTACTCCACGGCGGATTGCAACGTGTTTTACCTGTTGGCGAGTAGCGACGTGTTTTCAGGTTATTCTCAGCGGGAATGCGGAGTTTTAGAGTTTCCCACGCTCACATAAGTTTTCCCGGCATCTTAATTAAAATTCAACCGAGTTTCCGTTTTTCTTTCTCTTGTGTCCTTCCAGGAATGACTGCCACAGCAGACCTGGAGCAGCTCGCAGAAATAGGTGGGTTCACGTTTTCCTCCTTTTTCCCATGAAGATCAGCTGTTGGATATTTATCCCGTAAATATGTGTTGATCATTGTAGAAGAAGAAGAGAGGTTCAGCTTTTTCTGGGACATACATGTCACTAAATGTGGAAAAATAATTCAAAAGTTTACTAAAACCGTAAATGGCTCTAAATGAACAAATCTTTTACAGTTGAATTGGACGTGTTAGACATGAAGTTAGTAAGCGATTTTGAATACTGCATATAAATATGCAAATTTATTGTTCGCGTGGATCAAGACAGTGTTTTGTTTTTAAAGAAACATTTGAATAGCTGGTGTTGGATCACTGGTTGGACTACAGTGTTCTGCACCTGTGGGTGTAGTGAAGTTCACCTGGAGGAAAGGCTGAACGTCCTACTGACTTGATTTGGTGTACGTCCTAACTTAAATCAGCCATTAAACTGTTAAAATACATTGGTTTGTTAAAAGTGCAAAATATTCATGGTTTATGGTTGTGCCCAAAGCCTTAAAGGCCTTAAAAGTGATTTATATTAAATGTTTTAGCATGGAGCTCTCAGGTGAGTTTGTGCAGCACAGTGGTGGCTGCATCATGCTGTGGGGAAGAGATTGTGAATGCTGCTTTTAAAGGTCAAATGTTTGAGGAAAATGCTCTCTTTTTGGCAGGCAGTCAAAAAGACATGAATGACCTAATATGTTGTGTGTTTGTTTGTAAAGGAAATGTTTAAGAAATGTAGGTTTTACAGCTCTGGTTTGACTTACCTAACAAAACTTTTGGAGTTGTGCTCTGAGGAAATCTTACAGATTTTGCTTCATTTAAAGAACAAAACATGATGAACCAACAATTTTTTAGGGATTGCTAATCAAATTGAGATTAATCTACAATAAAATGTACAAAATTTAGTTTATTTTGTTTGAGGGTTTGTGGAAGTGTAAAGCACAGTGGTGGCTGCATCATGGTGTGGGAATATGAGCAAATTCATGAGGGGAACACTTGTGCCCCGACTCTCTGTGCACTTAAAGAAAGTGGTTAAATGTCTGATTTCTGTCTGGGCTTTAATGTGCCGAACCAGCAGAAGTGCTGCGATTTTATGCGAGGAATGACTGGAAATCTCATTGATGGGGACAACCATCCAACCATGAATATTTATCCTGATTTCCTCTTCTTTACACCTGAGGTCTCCTCATTTAAGTCCAAAGCCGCTCATCGCAAATGCCCGTTTAATGCCGTCACAGTTTAGCTAATCGGGTTTTTCTGCAGGTCGGTTTAACAGATTAACAGCTCCATCGTTGTTTGTCGCCCACATCGTTCCTCTCCCAGTTGAAGTGAAGGATTTTTTTCTAGCCCACTATGAGCAAATCATTTCCTCTCTGTTATCAAAACCGAATGTTTATAACAAACTTCCCTCTGAGCTGCAGACAATCAGCTGAAAACGATTACAAAGAGTTTCCTCCCAGTCTGCTGGCTCTCCTCCAAGCTGCTCTCTTCCTGGTTCTCACTGTTGTTTCTGGAAGAAGATAAGAAAATAATTTACGTAGCAGCAGGGGGTGCAGCCCTGCTGCTACGTAACCCCCCCCCGCACCACCACCACCACACACACACAGTTTTATCTGTTGCATCCAGTCATCACAGGATTTAATAAACGTTTCCAAGTTTAGCTCCTTTTCTGTAATACTCTGTTGTACCTCCTTGCAGAGCTGCAGAGGGAGGAAGAGGAGGATGAAGGGGAACAGAAGAAGGCCCCTGACGGTCCCAGCACCACGTTTGACCTCGATCCATCTCATCCGTACTATGATATAGCTCGACATGGAATCATCCAGGTGTCAGGTCAGCGCCTGCACTTTAATCCAGTCATTAGGGTTTACCTTTTATGTCTTTTTCTGGTTTTCTCCTTTTGAATTTCCAGAAAATTGAGATCTAAAGGCGATTAACACAATAAGTACCTCCTAAAGATTCATTGCACAAAACGTGTTGTAGGGCTGAACGATTTTGGAAAATAATAATAATAATAATAATAAATTGCAATTTTTATTCTTAATATTGCAATTTAATGCGATTCCCCACCCCCCCAGTTTAATTTATCGTGTCTTTTTAAACATATACAAACAACAAATCAATTTGTTTCCTCGCTGTGCAGATTAGTTGCTAAAAGACCCGCAGCATCTAAACCAAACCCACTTTAAACATTTTACCGACACCTAATGGACGTGTCTAATTCCCTAATTGTTACATAGCCAAAAATTGCAGACTCTACGATTTGGAAATTGCGTTTTTTTTAAATCGCGATTATATTGAAAATGCGATTAATTGTTCAGCCCTAACATGTTGTAAGTGTATTTCTGGTCATTGGGATGATTGGCGAGGATTTTTATAGCAGAAATGTTCTATTATGGACGATCCTGACATTTTCTCCCACAGGCGGCCAACGATTCCCTCCACATGCACAAAAGATCACTGCTATAGAAACTAGCTGTTCAGTGTTGTGTCCAAATATGTTAATAGAAAGTTAAGTGGAAGGAAAAACTGCGGTACATATTTTTATTTATTAAAATGAGATGAATGAAGCTCTGTGAATGAAGAGTTTCTGTAGCCGGGAGATGCTTTATCTCAACAGATTATTACTCTGGGAAATGTACTTAAAGGTATATAGCCATCTAATATGCTTATAAAAAAGACCAGACACCATATGATCATGATCAAATAAGTTTTTATACACCAAGCCTCCATCTTGATAGTGTTTTAATAGTCCTTTTTCAGCCTAAAGATAATTTTGTCTTGGGCGACATTAAGAAATATACAACAGATGTGGCGCCATCTAGTGACAGTATCGCAGAACTATCATAATGCTGGTTTTCTTAACCATTATTAATATCGTAAATCAACACAAAAGGCTTTATCTACCAACAAATTGAGGAAAAAGCAAAGCATAAAACACCACATTAACAACTAATACACCAGCAGGACGTGATAATCTTTCATTAAAACTTTGTATGCAACCTATCCTCTTTCATTTGTGTTTTTCTTGGTTCGACTTTAAAAGAGAAATATATTAGTTCTGAAAAGGTTAATCAGGGTTTTTCCCACACAAAACTAGTCCTAGTTTTTTTACTAGGCTCCAGTTTTTCTTGTTTCTTGCTTCTGCTTTGATTTAAATGAATAACCCAGAAAGCCCACTGCTCAAACTGGTACATATTCTAAGTAGAAGGGTCATTTGCTGATCCTGAATAATGGGAAACAGTCCAACCTGTTCCATTAAGGAGATGTAGAGGTCTGGTCATTCCTGTTGGTAAACATTTATACATATTAGCACATGCGAGTTGCAGGAACTGGGAGAGAAAGCGGTCGAACCAACCTGTGCTGCTTGTTTAAACGATTTAAAACAAGCCGGTTTTGGTCAAAGCTAAAGTTGGAGGTTTTAGACATTTGCCCTGAAGCTCTAACTTGGTCCTGCAGGAGATGATAACTACGGCAGGAAGCTGATCGTCTTCAGCAGCTGCTGCCTCCCCCCGTCGCACCAGCTGAACCACCGCCGCCTTCTGGAGTATGTCAGGAACCCGACCCCCAGCAAACTACAGAGGCTCTTGCCCCGCTGCGGGTTTTCACTCTGTTCTCCCGCTGCAGGTACCTGAAGTTCACGCTGGACCAGTACGTGGAGATGGACTACATCCTGGTTTACTTCCACTACGGCCTGAAGAGCCGCAACAAGCCGTCAATCAAGTGGCTGCGCGAAGCCTACAGCGAGTTTGACCGGAAGTAGGTGACCTGCAGGAATTTGTCGATAGTGATCTTCACGTTAACAGCCGGTTCTCATTTTGGGTTGTAAAATGTCCAAAGAATGAGTAAATATGGCCGCCAAAACATTTAGAGACCCCTTCAACTTCATGAGGTGTCATCAAAACCATTGCTTTGGGTATTAGAAAGGCTGACTGGACACATTTACAGCATCAAACCTTTACTGCAGATGGTTCTACATCTGCTCTCTGTAACCACTGACCGACTAGGAGTAATGTTGCCTTAACCATTATTTGATGATGGGCCTGTGTGGAGGAGGATCTAGACACCATCATGTGTGAAGTAAAGTGTGTTTTTATTAGTCTAAAGCAAATAAATGTCCTGCTTTCATCTGCAGGTACAAGAAGAACCTGAAAACCCTCTACGTCGTCCATCCTACAAACTTCATCCGGATCGTCTGGAACATTTTCAAACCTCTGATCAGGTAAAACCTGCAGTTTCTCTGAAAAGTGGATTAAATTAATCTAGCTGTAATTAATCTGGTACCCTGCGTCTCATTCTGTGCCTCTTTGTCCTGGGGGCTGCTGTTCCTGAGCTTCGCTGGCGAACGACTAGTGCTGCTCGATTATTGCTAAAACTATAATCACGATTGTTTTAATTGAGATCTCGATTATTTAACAAGATTATTCATCAACTTTGATAACACGAGTTTATTGAACATAAACAATGGTGGTTAAACCATGTTGTCCTTAGGATTTCCAATATTTTTGCCAAAAAATTTTAAGACAATAATATGACAAAGTCGTTGGTCGCTCCTGGGTGTGACCAATGACAGCGACTATTTACTTTCATCACCACCATGGGGAAGACCCAACTCACAGAACGCGACAGCAGCGTTTCAAATCATGCTGGTGGATCGCTTGTTTCCCAGAAATTTTATTGGTCATGAAATTGGAGGAGTTTTGGTATTTTGAAAGCAGTCCTTAACCGACAAAGATGAAGTGTCGAGCCCACTCTGTGGTGTAGCTACGATAGCATAGCACGGCTCGCACACTACCTGGTTGACGTCTTCTTCCGCGTACCCATAATGATTCCACAACACCAAAGTCTTTTTATCTCTCTTTTCTACCGACGACTCTTTTTCTTGCCATTATGCCGATCTTTAGCCTTGCTCAACTTTTCAGTCTCGCTCCTGAAGTGTTTTATAACCGGCGCTGAAGGAAATTAAAGCGGTTGGGGCTGTGGGAGGAGTTTAGAGCACAGTGGCACGCAGGCAGTGGCACTGGATTCACAACACATAACGGCACGAGAGTCAACTAAGAACGAATAAATATTGATATTTTTATGATTGCTGAAAATCCAAATTGTGATCAAGATCAACATCCGATTAGTCGCCCAGCCCCACGACCTGCCTCTGTGCGGGGATTATGATGCTCTTGGGGTTATGCTCAATGTCTGGCAGCCTGGGGCCGAGCCGTTTGTTGTTCTTGGGTACTGTGGATGGCAGGCTTTTCACTGTCCTCACCACACTTACAAACATAAACCTCCAGGTTACAAACTCGCACTCACATCAACACAAACAGGAGAGGAAGGACCTACCATAGGTGGTGAGAATAGCGCTGGGGATTGTGGGATGCCGTCTGCAGGATCTGAAGTCAATTTATGCAGAACGAGTCCTCAGAAGGGCCAGACGCATCTCCACTGATCACCACCACCCCCCCTCCCCCACCCAGGCAATGCGCTGTTTGCCCTTCTCCCATCAGGTAAACGCTTCAGAAGCCTCAAAGCCAAAATAAATAAACTTAGAAATAGCTTCTTCGCTAGAGCTGTGAGGGCAATCGCCCCCTGATGGGAGACTGCAGTCCAACATGTTAAAAATCACCCCACTGTTACGATAGATAGACCCCTGCTTGAGTCTGTCCATCAAATGTTCTTCATGTGTTACAATCCATCTACCGTTAAATATGGTAAAGTCCATCATATGTGACAATCACTGTACTGTTATTGGCTATTTTGCACACTTATTTCTCAGGCATATCTAAATGCACATTTCTGTAAATGAAGCCTCAAATCATTGCACAAAAAGCACCTTGTTACGTCATTATTTGTTATGTGTGACTGATGAACTAGTCCATGTAACACGGCTCATGTCACTGACTGATATCAAAGTCCTCTGACTCCTTTGATATTTCTAATCTTTTTTTAATCTTTTACATGCTATAATATAAAAAAAAAACAACCTGTACACTTCGTTCATTGCCTGTTGTCTTTTATATAGTGTGTCCAAAAGAAATTTCACTACGGTAACGTACGGTGACAATAAAGAATCTTTGAACAAACACATTTATTTCTACACACACATGCATCCTTGTGCCTTTCTATGGCCTGATCTTAACCATTACCAGTACATACATAACCTAAACCTAACTGACACCTTAGTCTTAAACCTAACCACTAGCCCAGAAAAATTAAGTGAGGACCAAAAAAATTCAATTAAATTCTATTTATATAGCGCCAATTCATGAAACATGTCATCTCGAAGCACTTTACAAAGTCAAAATCAATCAGATTATACAGAATGGTCAAAAATGTCCTATATAAGGGAACCAGTTGATTGCATCAAAGTCCCGACAAGCAGCATTCACTCCTGGAGAAGCGTAGAGCCACATGGAGAGTCGTCTGCATTGTACATGGCTTTGCAGCAATCCCTCATACTGAGCAAGCATGAAGCGACAGTGGGAAGAAAAAACTCCCCATTAACGGGAAGGAAAACCTCCAGCAGAACCAGAACCAGGCTCAGTATGAACGGTCATCTGCCTCGACCGACTGGGGTTACAGAAGACAGAGCAGAGACACAACAAGAGAGACAAACAAGCACAGAAGCACACATTGATCCAGTAATCTAGTAAAAAAAAACTCCTCTTTATTTCTCTTAGGAGGTTTTCACTCAGTCATGTGTTTTAGGATCTTCTTGAACCTCTTTCGCTCTTGTTCCTCTCTCAGTCACAAGTTCGGGAAGAAGCTGATGTATGTGAACTACCTGACGGAGCTGCGAGGACACCTGAACTACGACCAGCTCTACATCCCTGCAGACGTCCTCAGGCAGCTGCCCCCCCCCTCTGAAGCTTTTCCGTCTCCGCTGTATGCATGCTCCTCATCACGCGTGTGTTTTGTCACAGGCATGACGAGATGCTGCGAGCGGCTCAGAAGGGCGGACCGCCGCCATCCGTGAAATCGCCCCCTCCTCGGCCCCCGCTGCCCACGCAGCAGTTCGGGGTCAGCCTGCAGTAGTGAGTGGCTGGTTTGAGCTTAGCTCGTTCAGGATGTCGATCAGTCACCTGTGAAACAATAACTGTGCTTCCTGGCAGCATCAGGGAGAAGAATCGCGAGGCGATCATCCCGCCTGTGATGGTTCAGACTGTGGCCTACTTAAAGGAGAAAGGTGAGCGCCCACCTGATCACGATGTGCTCTGAAACTAGACTTTAGCCTAGATCGTGCTAAGTTAACACGGATAACACATTTTTACTTAAAGACGGTAAATATTTGTGTTTCAGGTCTGAGGACAGAGGGGATTTTCAGGCGTTCAGTTCGTGTTCAGACCATCAAAGATGTCCAGAAACTCTACAACCTGGGTGAGCGGGGTTCTCTCCCCCAATCTGCAGGGGCTCGTAATCAGTGTGTGTCCTCCAGCTTTTATTCGTTTTCAGGAAGTCGGTGTAACAACAGCTCAGTTCACGCTTAAAACATCTCCACACAGCATGTGCGGTATTTTCTTCGATTATCTTCGATTTTAAAAACTTACAGGTTGCGTTCTCAAGGGATCCAGGATACTTTCTTGCAAGTTGTGTGTTAAATATCCTGAAACTTGTTCGCTACTTTCTCAGAGCAATTTACTGGTAATGTGCTTGGAACCTACATTGTGCTTTTTTGGAACTTGCAGCGTAGTGTTTTTTTTTAATTATTATTATTATTTGTATCTTGCTTTGTAGGAACATACTGTTAGTCACAAGGCTAAATTTTCCTGAAACTTGTAAGGCCCTTTCTTGCAACTTGCAGGGTACTTTACTGAATTTTATAGGCTAGTTTCTTCATTTCTTCCCCAAACCTTGTTTGTTTTTTAAGGATACTTTCCTGAAACCTACTAGGTACATGTTACTTTCTTGAAACATACAGGTTACTCTCTTGAAATTTACTCTTCACGTACTTGAAATGTGTAACTTAAAGGTTATCTTACTGAGTCTTCTAGGTTAGTTTCCTTTAATTTTCAGGTTACTCTTTGGAGCTACTTTCTTGACCCTGTAATTTACTCTCTGGATACTCAGATGCTCTTTTTTTTCCTTTTTTTTTGGATGCATTCCTTAAACTGACTGGGTATGTTTTAAAAAAATCATGTATCTTTGTTGGAACCTACTGAATACTTTCTTGCAAGCTATTTTTTTTTTCTTGAAATATTACTGGTTTGAAACTTACATGATTCGGTACTTACAGAGTACTTTCTTTTCCGTTTACTTAAAGGATGGCTAAAGGATAGTTTTCTGATATTGGTTACTCTCTTAAACCTCGTGGCACCTAGAAGTAAATTTTGAAATACCTGTAAAGTAACCTGTAGGTCAGGGGTGGGCAATTAATTTCTTCTCAAATGGGCCGTACCACCAAAAAAAATAATTTTATAATGCTCATTAGGCCTTTTTATGATTCTTTTCGTAATAAGAAATTAAACATATTCTGTAAATATGTATATATAAGTATATAAAAGTAATAGTGTAAAACAAACACAATCATACCATAACATTTTAATTATTTTGATCTCTTCACAAATGAAAGTGGGATTATTTTTTATAATGTGAACTTCTCCACCATGGACAATAAAGTCTTATTGCAAGGATGAACAGCTTATCAAAATTACCACAAAATTATTGGAATCATTTTTGTAGTTCAGTTAAATTTTTAATGAGAAAAGTCTAATCTCTTGTGTGCGTCAACAAGTGCATGGAAATCTGGTTCAATGTCTGAAAAAGCTATGCGCAGGACAGCTGCAAGGTGGATTTGTTGAACTTCATAAATGGAAATGTTTGCTCAATCACATATGCAGATCTGTAGAGCATGTCTCCTCAGGTGTGGAAAGTTCTCCTCTTTTAGTGAAGAGTAAAACTGAAGCAGTGAGACTGACTTAAAGTGCTCCGCCAAAAGTGTGTCAGCCTGCAGATCAATAAGTTCCATCTGAACATCACTACATGCATCTTCAACACTACAAGTGAAGGGAGAAGAAACCATGTTCATCTCACTCTCAACTATTTTGAATTCGCCTTGATAACTCAACGTGCAGTGCATCTAAAATGGATGAGTACCTGAGGAGCTGATCTGCTGATGTTGTAGCTTGCTTTAGTGTTGGCATGTGAGTGAGAGTATTATCCCTCAGCTGGCTTGAAAGAAGCTGCAACTTCCTACTGAAAGCCTTGACTGCACTGTACATTTGAAATACAAAAAGTCCCTTGCTTTGCAGCTTGACATTTAGTTCATTCATTTGAACAGTCACATCTACAGTAAAAGCAAGATCAGCCAAGTCAATTGTCCTTTCCCTTCCTCTCACAGAACTCTTGAATCTCAGCTCTCAGGTCCCAGAAGCCTCTCAGCACTTTTCCCAAACTGAGCCACCTCACAGCTGTATGGTAGCTAATGTCACGGTGCTCAGTCTCACACTCTATTAAAAATGAAAGAAATTGTCTATGATTAAGAGCTCTTGCTTTTATGAAGTTCCACTACGTGATTCACATTCAACTCGGATTTGCATAACACTTCCTGTTGTATTATACAATGCAAAAAAGTTGACTTTTGTAAAGGGTTAATTTCTCCCACTTCATCCCACTGGGCAAATTATCGCGGATGAGTCTTTAATGAACTTCCCCATCAGAAAAGGGTCTACACTGCAAAAACGGATCTAAAAATAAGTAAAATGTTCTTAAATTTTGTGTATTTATCCTTGATTTGAGCAGGTAAATAAGATTATCTGCCTATGGAATGAATATTCTGACCCCTAAAATAAGATAATTAGATAAACTGCACTTGAAATAAGATGGTGGAGATGAATTGTTCCCATTTTAAGTGCAAAATTCTAATTCCATTGGCAAATCATGTTATGTACCTGCTAAAATCAAGGACAAATACACAAATTTTAAGAACATTTTACTTATTTATAGTTCCATTTTTGCAGTGTACTTTCTTGCTATCTTGTGAGAGAGATAACAAAACTTGTCTTGACTGCAGCAGCTCTAGATGACAGGCGTTTTCTCAAAAGTGTTTGTTGAGATTGCAGCTTTGCTAGCAAAACTGACGACTCAGTGGCACGCTCTTTATCATAAAAGTTCTTGTACAACTCCTCGTGCTTGGTCACATCGTGACGATTCAGATTTTAATTCTTTAGCACAGCCACTTGTGCGCCACAAACTAAACATATGGCTTTACCTTTGACTTCTGTGAACAAATATTTCTCTGTCCATGCCTTGTTGAATACGCGACCCTCAGAATCAACTTCTTTTTTTATGTGTCGACATTTTGAGCGGAAAATATGGTCGATTCGTGACCTGACCTGTCACTGGGCAGACTAGGGGAGACAGATAGCAGCGTGCACGTACGTGCTGCGCGCCCTTGTAAAAAAATGCGTCAAGCCCTTTCAAAATAAAAGACCGTTGCATCGCATCCACACTAAAGTACTTGTTTTTCGGACTGATGGTCCGCGAGCCGGACAGGGACGCCTGGGCCATAAAACGCCCAGGTCTGCTGTAGGTGGAAGAAAAGGGCCTGAGTGCACCCTGTGAGTTCACAAAAGTACATTTTATTCTTGAAAATTGTTTTGAAATTCATTTTTAAATTTGTTTGAAAACTTTTGTTCTGATGTGACCTAATGATCAAACGTTCTGTGTCAAACACATAAACTTCACAAACCTGGTTGGATCTTTTAAACGTTCCTGGTGACGACTTTATTGCAGAGATTGGCGATCCGGACTCTACCCACTGAAATTGCAAAAATAAGTCTTGATTTCTGTTGTTGAAGTCTTATTTCCTGTTATTCTGGTTTTTTTTTACGTGTACATTTTCTTTAGGAAAGCCGGTAAACTTTGATCTGTACGAGGATATCCACGTTCCTGCGGTTATCCTGAAGACGTTCCTCAGGGAGCTTCCTGAGCCGCTGCTCACCTTCAGAGTCTACAGCCAGGTCCAGGAGTTCCTCAGTGAGTCCTGGAAACTCCTCAGACTGATTCAGGAGGTGCTGCTGCTTCATTGACTCTATATGAACCTTTCAGATGTGGAGAGCAGCCTGCGGGTGACCAGGTGCAAGCAGATGCTTGAAGGCCTTCCTGAACACAACTTTGTTGTGGTGAAGTTTCTGCTCAGTTTCCTGCACATGGTGAGTCTGACTTTTTCAGTTTCTGTGCTCTTTATGTTGATCTAAAGTTCAGGTGATTGGATTAATGACCAGCAATCAGCCACTTCTAACTTTTATTCACTTGATTTCCACAAGGAGTTCACATCTTTCCTGAAAAACTAAGAAAAAAACAATACAAAAGTAATTTTAGGTCATGGATAAGATGAAAAGGTTTTTTTAAGGCAGGAACGCAACTAAACTGCAACGCTAATCAAAATAACGAAATAACAGGAATACAGATTGATTTTATAAAAAACTGGAAGTTCAGGCATAGGTAAAAAAAACTGGTTCTGCCCCACCACTGCAGTTAAATTACCATGTTTTAGAATTTATTTATAATTTTTTTTGTGATTTTTAAGTCACTTAAAAAATCTCTTTAGATATTGTATATCATTTATTTTGGATATTATAGTCATCTTCAACTTAATTGTGGTATTGCTGTATAATTTAGTAAGTAATTTTCATTTGTACCTCACCTTTCACAGATACAAATCACAACATGCTTCACAAGAATGAAAGAAATTATAAAAACGACTCGTTAAAGGAGCAATAAGTCAGATATTTACTGTAAAATCAAACCTCAGTCATTCTCATTTGTCACCCTGGATGGGAAGAACATTCCCTATAAATAATCGGTCCTCTCCATCAACAATGTCTTGTGTTTTTCTCCTTTCAAAATTAGAGGCTCTGTCCAGAACTACTTTGGTGTAGTGTGCAGCCCGTGTTTACTTCCTGGTCCCTGAACCAATCATGAGCCTTCCCAGGGGTTCCAAAATAAAAGCAGCATTTGGTATTATTACAAAAATATTTGCACAAAAACTTACTTTGGCGAAATTGTCTTCATTTCAATCTAGCTGCGATTGAAAATGATTTCCTAAATTATTTTAAGGTTGTCTAAGAGCAGAATTGAATCTGCAGGATTTTAAATTCTTTTCATTTATTTTTTTTAAGTAGGGCTGGGTGATTAAAATCTCAAATTTTCTTAAAGCGAATACATTTTTTCCCTCTTCATTTCACAAAAAGAAATTAAAGTACGTAATTATTTTAAAAACTTTTGTCTGGGAATTCAAAGCACAACTAAATCCAAGCTGTGAGACATGCTTGTAAAACAAGATGGCCGCCCTGCTGTTGTAAACAATGAAAATATAACTAAATGCTTGCTGCTTGTGGTATTACACAATGAGCTATTAGGAATTACACTTCAAACTAACTTTGAAAAAATTAAAGTGCCTCGTATTTTGGTAAAAAATGTTTCCTCTTTACAAAATATTTTCCTAAACATATTCAGCGTTTTATACTATTCTCTTCATTGGAAGCCTAATGAGTGTATTAGCAAAATAAAATCCAGATTTTTCAAGAATTTAATTTTAATAAATCGTAAATTAGATCTGAAGTATAGTTAGGCAATAAATTGATTTAACTCGAAGTGTTTTAGTTGAGTCTGATCAGCCTGAAGTCCTTCCGACACCAAACGGCGTTTGTGTTTCGTTTAGGTGTCTCAGGAAAGCATCAACAACAAGATGAGCGCCTCCAACCTGGCGTGCGTCTTCGGCGTCAACCTGGTTTGGCCTCGTCACGGTTCCATCTCTCTGGGCGCTCTCACGCCCATCAACATCTTCAGCGAGATCCTCATCGAACACTTCGACACCGTGTTCGGCTCCCGCTGCCCACCTGCCCAGGTAACCCCGTGATAACCGGCTGCTGAGGAACTCTGACAGGTCAAAGTGATCCTTCCAGACACGGAAGATCTCTGTTACAGTGAATTATGTGAACTTTCAGCATCAGGACACTAAAAAAAGGCTGACAATGCAATGATTGTTTTTTTTTTTTTTTTTTTTGTCTACACAAAAATGTTTTATCTTTTTTTACAGAACATATTTAATGTGTTTTAAAATTATGCTATAGTTTCTACTGGAAAAATAAGTCATAAAATATTGATTGTAAAGTGAAATTAATCTGTCTTCAATAAATTGTGACGATGAGGGAAGAAAAGATCTGTAAAAATCATTGCTTGAATCTAGAGTCTTTTATCCCTTTAACTCCCAATGTGTCAAACAGGCCGCCTGGATTTAATTTATTTTCACTCTAAAAGTGTCCAAACATTTTCTGGGAGCCATGTATTATAGAAATGTAACAAGTTTAAAGTTTAGAACTAGAAAATGTGATAGATTAGAAACTTAAAGCAACATATGAATAAGTTTATAAGCCTTGCTTTCAGTTTTCTGTATATTGTCCCTTTTATGTTACAAATATCTGGTTGTGTTGGGGACTGTGTGGTCCTAGTGACCCGTTTCCTGTCCTCCGGGACACACGGAGACACACTTGGTCCTCTCACACTTCCTTTGGTACCATGTGCTGATCGGTGTGGAGGCAGGAAGGTTAACGATTGTGAGCAGCAGCCGCTTAAATTATATTTGTACTTTACAATTTAATTTTAATGTTATGTAGAATTTTATTCCCAAACTTTATTCCCAAAGTTAAATCTTTATAATTTTATAATTATTTTTTACAAATTCAGGTCTTTTTTCAGTCATTTCAGAAATCATTTTCTAAATTTTGTCCTTAAATAATCTTTATTTAAATATACTTATTCATAATGTGAATACTACCTGAAATACAGCCAAACATGTGATTTTCTCAGAAGACAAAATGGTTTCATAAAGACAAAGATTTTGTATCATACAAATTCCTGATTTGATAATTTTATAAAAATGGATGAATATTAAATGTTAATATTTTTTAAATAGATTTACATTTTTTAATTATTGCATTTAGATTCCGTTTAATTATTGAATGTAGAATTTTACACCTAAATATTTTAGATTCTCTATTTAGATATTTTCACTAATTACTGAAAATTGCCTGAAATAATAAAAGTTAAATGTTTAAAAATGAATTCAGAAAAATAAAAAAATCTATTTAAATTGAACAATTTTAATGTAAATACTTTTTCCAGTTATCAGTTTATTTAGAATGTTTTAAATCTTTATTATTGATTAACTTTACAATTTTTATATATCTAAATATAACATTTAGATACATTTGCTACCAAATATTTCAATATTTTGTTATTTTAAGAAATGTAACATTTCCCCCTCTAATTTTGTATATTTTATAAATAATGTTCTTGATTAAACTTTTTATTGAAATGCATTTCTACATAACTTGGTGAATATTACCTGAAATATTCAGAAAATATGTATATTTCTAATATTTCATAAAATTACAAAAAAATTATCCTGATTAAAAAGTTTTGCAGATATAAAGTTGATACATTTATGTACAATTTTAAAATTTCTATTTTTCCATTTAGATTTTTTTATTTAATGTAAAATTTTGCAGCCAAAAATATTTTATAGGTTATATATAATGATTTGTCCTATAGGAAACCTTTATTTTCTGTATTTAAATAAATTATACCTGATACATGCCCAAAAATGCAATATTTCAACAATACAGATGTCTAAAATGCTTTCATAAATGAACAAAAAAGAAATCTTTAATGATTTGGAGTCTTGATGTTCAAAATTAATTCCCAGACAGACTTTTTGTTGTTGAATTTTGTTTATTAATGATTCCATGTTTTTGTAAGAACTTGGTACAAAAGGTGAGACTAATCTTTAACCATCCATCCTTCCATTATTCAGCGTTTTAATGCATCAGAAAGAAGGAAAAACTACGTTGGCATATTTAAGACAAACACTTTCCTATACACACTATCCACTGGACAGTTGCCCGTTTCCACTGACGAACAGAAACTTCTACTTCACCTCCATCTACACAGACGGTTCTGGTTCCTCTTGGCTCCTCAATAAAAGAATATAAAAATGTTTTTTTTTTTGTCCTTTCTTTTTTTGTTCAAATGTTGTGTCGTGTAGTAAAATAGATCTGTTTAAGCACTGCACAGTTTCTCCCGGAGAAGATTCCTAGAAATGGATGGAGGAGGAGGAGGAAGGTGGGCTTCTCTTTTTCTCTTTTTTTTTTTTTAACGAGCGAAGCATCGATGCGTCAAAGAGAACCGATATGGTTTCCATCACGGTTTGAACTCCCCCCCCCCTCTCAGGTGAGGATTCGATATGCATCACATGGCACATTTCAAAATAAAAGCCCTCTTATGTTATAGACTGATGATGATTTGATTCTCTCATGAAGGCAGGTTGGACTCTGAAGGAGCTCCGCCAAGGGGAGCAAATAAAAAGGTAATCTGATCTCTAAATATTTGTCTCCTCTAGTCCACAGGCAGATTTCCACCTCCAAACTTTAATCTGGCGAGTGGAAACAGCAGAAGTCTGTTCACCTTTTTAATCAGGAGATCCTCAGCAAAATCATTTTATAACAAAAGTAATCCAAAAATCTTCAGGAACAGTTGAAACGCAAGTTACCTGCAAGATTGGTCCAAAAAGTTTATACATGCTTTTGCTCCTTTTCATAGATCATTGTATTTCTTTTTATATTTCAATTGAGAAATGTGATTTAATTTTAATTAGCTGCTCATTAAGATCCTCTCTGATCAGACGTTAAGTATGAAACTTAAATTTAGGCATTAAAAGCACTTTTAACTGTTCAAAAGAAGAGACATCCTCTAAAATAGTATGGTGTTTAAAGTAATATGTTATTTATTATGCATGCAACTGCAAAAAAATATATTTTGTTAGCTTATAACCTGAAATTGGAGCTGTTTAAAATCTGATTTTGATTTCCAAGGGAATTTTTAAGTTCTTTTTGTTCAGCTGTGACTAAAATGTACATTTTAATTACTGACTTTAATGTTTGGTTTATTTTCAGTCTTTTAACAGCAGGGATCCTTCAGGTGCTGAACTGATATCTCAATTCCAAACTGTTTATTTTTGCTCAGTTTTAAGCAGAAAAGATGGACAGACTTGAGCGTGTTTGCGTCAAACTGAGATCCTGCAGCGTCGCTCCTTCAGAGACCAAACAGGTGAGCTGGATATGACTCTGTAATCAAATCTTTTCTGATAAAAGGCATTTTTTTTTTTCCTGAACTGTTCCTCTGCTTTTTGTTCATTGTTTGTGCATCAGAGCGCCGCACCTCGACTGATCGGTGAGTACAGTACCACAAAAATAAAACACAAAACAATTCGGAGCGTTGAAGCGGGACGTCTCCGGACCGGCAGGAAGACTCGCGACTGTTGTTGCAGCTCGACGGAGACGTCCTGCTTCTGGTTTTTCCTTCTTATTTTAGCTAAAAAACAAATAACTGATACGATACAACAGACAGAAACCCTGAAACGATGTGAGGCAGTGTTCATCTGTCGCTCAGAATACACAGAAAATATAAGACACAAAACAAAAATAAGTTTTTGGCATATTTTCCATACTGGTTAAAGAGGGAGGGGCTGAATGGATGCATCACACGTCGACTGGAACGAGGTTTTTCTTTAAGACGCAGAAGCAAAAAGGGGCTTTAAAAATGAAATCATTTAGGACAGATTCAGTCCTTTTTAAATTAACGTTTACAGATTTTTAAGGCGCAGCATCAGGTCACAGATATGTTTAAGGTTTGTGAAGTGAAGCGTGGGGAGCATTGCGTCACTACCGCCGTGATGTGCGTCAAGCTAATAACAGCTAGCGTGTTAGCTATTTACAGCGAGAGCTTTTCTGACCGTTTCAAATTTATGTCGCTCTCAAATATTGATGCATTTAAAATAAATAATGACGCTTAGCCTGGCGGGGGGTGGTGAATGATATAAGACATTTATATAACAATAATTTGTTATTGGAGAGCAAGAAAGTAAATTTAGAAGTGAATAATTGGCTCAGCTTAAACACACGCCTGCGACTACAGTAAGCAAAGAAATTAAGTAAGCAAAATCCAAAACGGAGCGAAAGTTCGGGCTCCAACTTTAACGGCATCATGGAGAGCACAGCTGATGAAGCCTTTAGTTTCTTATTACCGCCACTTGCTGGACGTGTAGTGCAGTTTGGTTTTTTTCAACTTTCGCATCAGTCATCAAGCTGATTTAAGACAAATTACCCAAGTGATAAACCCTCCAGGTGATTAAATCCCAAGACCTTTTAGTGGGAAAGGTTTTTTTTATGACTTTAAATTTCTTGATTCTGCAGATCAGGCCTGAATGTGATAAGTCAAATTTAATTGAGCTTTCCAAAAAAGATCTGGATAGCTTTTTTTTTTTTTTTTTCTCCGCGCATAAAGAAATCAAGTTATTTGTTCGAAAAGCTGCATGAGTGATTTTCTGGGAAGGGAACTGGATTATCTGCATAATGCGACTTGCGTGTCTGGCTTAATTAATTTCTTAGTGTTTGAGGTGTTGTACACCTTAGTTTAACCAATCCATTCAGTATGTGAAGGTTTTCTTTCCATCCAGGATGGCTTTCCTTCTGCGCCTTAAAGAAAAGTTAAACTCATGTGCGTCAGATGGGATTTAGATGATGATGAAAGCACATATGTACAGTGATCCCCTCAAATACTCCAAACTTACATTTATCAACAGGCATCGGCATGAAAATACTAAAATCTGCACTAAAAAGCTAATTTCTGTAGTTTAATCTTAAATACTTTTTTTCTTTGACTTTAACTCTATAAATACTGAGAAAAACGTAGTTCTCTGTTTTGTTTGAAGGCTCGTCTGCGTTTACGCGTGGAAACGTCTTCCTGAAGTCGTATGGCAGGAACTTTGTTCACAGGAGGATGAAAACGAACATCTACTCGGATAAATCGCTGTACAGCCGCTCCTTCACCTGACTGCTCAGGTTTGGGGGAAACCGGACGCTGGATTCTAGCGGTTCATAATAAATACATTAAGGCGAAGAATAAATAGAAAATAACTTAAAAAAAATCTCGTAAGCACTGTAGGTGTTGGGTTTGAAAACACTTCAGAGATGTTGGATCTAGTTGGTGACGTCGTCCTGGTTCGGTTGCAGCGGCGCGGCCGACGGCGCCGCCACTATGGCGGCGGTGCTGGTGGGTTTCATCCAGAGCTGGGGGAGCTTGGCAACAGTCGTCATGGTGACCTGGACAAGCTGGTCTCGCTGGATGAGCCTGATGAGCGCTTTGAGGCGGTCGAGCGACGCCTGAGTGTCCCTCTGCAGACCGAGGAGTCGATCCCTCTGATCCATGCAGACCTGTAGAGAAACAGGAAGTGGTTTAAGTTCTGCAGCGCGAGTCGGTGAACGGGTAGCTTGGGTGGAGAGAATTTTTTTTTCCAATATTATAGCAAGCAAAGAAGACATTTAAAAAAAAAAGGCTTTGAGAATAATTCATTGTGTTCTTTTCAAATCGCTTCTTACTGATTACATTCTCTACACTTCTGAGGGTGGGGCTTCCTCTGAGGGTTTGAGTGAAAACATTCCTGTTGGTCAGCTTGGAAACAAATTCAGAAGCATTTCTTTTGGTTTTCGCCACCCACAAATGTCCCCCACCCCTATATAGAGAACTGGGGGCCATTTCATGGTAACTGACTGGTCAATGAGTTGGAAAATCTGTAACAAATTGCTTCTGAGTTCGTATCCAAGCTGACCAATGGAAATGCGGCAGCACTGCAGCGTTCAGAGGAAGCCCCGTCCCAAGAAGTGTAAAGAATGCAATCCATAAACTGTCTCCCAAGAACAACAAAAAAAACAAAAAAAACAATTGTAGGGTCAACATTTGGATACACATTTACTCTCAAACCTCTCATTACTCTCTCCATACTCTATGATTGGACAGTTTTTGTCAGTGTAATTGTCCAATTAATTTGAGAAAAAGATGAACAGAGACTCAATTAAACACCCTTATAGAGTAATGACTCTTTAGCAATTCCGAATAGTGCAGTCGGTATGGCACGAGGTAGGAAAAGTAGCCTGTATGCTTCCTCTCATGGCTAGTTTAGCTTAGGAACCTCCGCAACGTCTCTTACTGGTTCCAAGAACCCTTTAAGTATCCCACAATTCTTTGCGTGACATGACGCATGTGCACAGGCCAACTCACGGAAATCAACGAAAGTGTCCGGAGAGAAGAGAGCGTGCACTTTGTAGTTAATTTTCAGAAGGCTGCAGGCCCAGATTTCACTAGAATCGTCCATGTGTGTTTCCGTCACGTAAAGACGGCTGTCCCCATGGAAGGTCAGGGAACAGGAGCTAGGAGCTATAATTAAGGGTATTCGGATGGAGCCTCTGAATAATGGCTCCTGTTCGTTGACCTTTCACGGTGGTCAACAGTAAGAACTCTATGGTGGATAGGAAAGGAATTTCGGACAGCCTTTAACTCCGAAGTCTTTACGTGACGGAAACACACGATTGATTCTAGTAAAATCCGGGCCTGCAGCCTTCTGAAAATGGACCACAAAGTGCACGCTCTCTTCTCTCCAGACATTTTCATTAATTTCCTTGAGGTGGACTGTACTCATACGTCATGTCACTCAAAGAATTGTGGGATACCTAAAGGGTTCTTGGTGCCGGTAAGGGACGTCACAGGATTCCTAAGCTAAACTAGCCATGAGAGGAAGCATACAGGCTACTTTTCCTTTCTCCTTTCTTACTAGCTGCACTAATCCAACAGCACCTATCATGGCGACTGCTGAAGTACTTCTGCTTTGGCTACAGAGTCCTAACCCAATAATGGCATTCAGATTGACCCAGAGTTTCCAGCACTGCATCTGCATGGGAGTAACAACCTGTCCAGTCCTGCCTCAGCTTTATACCGTCTTTCAATCCTTGCCCTCCTTCTTCTGCTGCCTGTTGTACCCTCGGTTCCTTGTTTCTCTCCCTTTCATTTCTTCCCTACACTCATTAACTAAACTTTCCACCTGCTTTTACATCGCTCCCTTCTTAATTTCTTCATTTATTTGCTTTCTGTTGATGTATTTGGCAAACACTTTCCTCTAAAGCCACTTATAAATGAAGATGTAGGAATGCATTTAATATCAATTTCCTACCCTACTTCCTTTCAGACAAAGAGCTGTTAGATTACATCTATTGGGAGCTCTCAAAATATCATGTAAAAGTGAATTATTTTGGTATTCTATTCAGATTTTGAAACTTAGATATATTAATCATACATGGTGTAAATAAAGCCTTTCTTGTAATTTTGCTGATTATGAATTACAGATGATGAAAATTTAAAGTTCAGTGTCTCACAAACTTTCAATATTACATAACAAAAAATGCATTTCTAATCTGGACTCCTTTTGCATGAATTACTGCATCAATGGAGCCGATCAGCCTGTGGTTCTGCTTAGAGGTTCAGGAAGCACAGGTTGCTTTAGTAGCTGCCTTCAGGTCTTCTGGATTGTTGGTTCTGGAGACTCTCATCTTAATCTTGACACTCCATAGATTCTCTAGGGGGTTCTGGTCCGGCCAAGCACAGTACCACCATGGTCTTCAGACCAGCTTTTGGTACCAAGTCCTGCTGCAGAATGAAATCAGTGTCTCCGTAAAGCTTGTTAGCAGAAGGAAGCATGAAGGGCTCTAAAACGTCCTGATAGACGGCTGCATTGACTGTGGACTTCAGAAAACCCAGTGGATCAGAACCAGCAGATGACATGGCACCCCAAATCACCACTGACTGTGGAAACTTAACACTAAACTTCAAGCAACGTGGCGTCTGGTCGTCTCTGCTCTTGCTCCACTCCTTGTGCAGCAGCCTCAGATGGATTTTGCTCTGAAAACCTTTCAAGGCTGCAGTTATCCCTGATGCTGGTGCAGCTTTTCCCACCACATTTGTCCTTCCACTTAACTTTTTCTGAATATACCACAGCTTTTTCCACAATGCTCTAAGACACTGAATCTTGAGATTTGTATTATCAGCAAGCCATAATCCTCAAAATTACAAGGAATAAAGGCTTGAAATATTTCACCAGGGGCTGTCGTGGTAACCTGACGCCGCCAGATAGATTTGCTCCGCATATCCATCTGGAAACCTTCCGTTGAAGTAATTTTGGGAAGGGGCGAAAATACTGGTTAGCTGATTGGCCTATGTTGGTGATAGACAGGCCAAATAAACCAATCAGATCAAGGAAGCATATGACGTACTCGTCAACATGCTTCGTCGTCGCTCGTAACAGAGCGACGACGAAAACACAACCACAAGCCAAGCTACTCTTGCTGCTGCAGGTAAAGGTTCGTTAGCTCAGCAAAGAAATACTCTGTAATTCCGATAAAACTTGCTCGATAGCCACGCTAACGCTAGTTTCATCGGCTGAAGCCGCCATGTTCTTTAAACTGAACTGTCGCGCTTCCCGTTGCGTCACACCTCAACCCGCCTCAAAGCCAACGCTGATTGGACGTTCGTTTGGTGAACGGCTCCAAATTTTCTTTAACGGAGAGTAGCCAGACTGATCTGCGAGTGAAACCTTGAAAGCTCGCGAGATCAGGGTGGTCTCACGAGGCTACTGTCGTGGTGCCAGTTAGCGTTTTCCCGTCAGGATTTAAAAACTGCGGTTCTGCGCAGTTTCTTACTTTGAGCGTCTTGTTGAGCTTCTTGTCTTGCTCCTCCAGGTGAGCGCACTCCTTCTTCAGCTCGTTGTTTCGCCTCAGCAGCCGCCGCTTCTCCTCCTGCCTCACTGCACACACATACACTCCATCAGAACAGTCATCGGGACGACTCTAAGCTGAAGAAGCAAGCGCCAGCGTCTCACCTGTCTTGTGGGTAACATAGGACTGAACGAAGCTCTGAGGCCAAGACAGGTTCTCCTTGTTCAGGACCTGAAAGCAGAAGTTCCAGGTTCAAGTTTCTGTCGCATCCAAGCTGCAACAACAAACTCAGCGCGTCTCAAACGCACCTTCTTCTGGCACTTGGGGCAGTACCAGGGGCCTCTGTGGGGGCTTTTGATGGGCGGGTGGAGGCAGCTGGGGTGGAAGGCTCGGGGGCAGTTGTGGCAGATCTGCAGCTCTCCTTCCTCCTTACAGACGGCGCAGCGGTCTTCATGCTCCAGCTCCTCCTGAAAAGAGACGCAGCAGACATCAGTGGAGTTCCCCAGCGCCGCCGAGCCGGGGACGTCTGGAGCCACGTGACCTTACCTTCCAGCAGAAATCCTCTGAGGTTAGCGTGTGGATGGAGCAGAGCAGAGGTTAGTGCGCGTTAGAGGAGTTAAAGGTTAACTGCAGCTGAAGGAAATGATCTGGATTGTTTGGGAAAAGCAAGCTTCAGAGGAACAATGCTGTGAAAATGGCATCGACTGGCAGATTTCTGAATGGTTACCATCAGAATAAACACAAAATGCAGTTTTTAAGTGACGGCTTCATTCAGTAAGGTGAAGAAGGGGCCTTAGCCTGACAACCAATTGTACCAACAACTGTCAGACAGTCTGTTACGCATCTCTGGAGGACCGTTGGCCCTGTCTTCTTGGCTGATTGGGTTTAATTCAAACTGTTTAAGTTCAAACCTTGACTAGGCCTCTTAAAACTCTGATTTTCTTTGTGGAGCCAATCAGAAGTGGACTTAATTGTGTGAAATGGATAATCCTACAGTCTTAAAAAATGACTTGGTTGCCCTTTCCAGACTAATGGATGTCAAAGAGTTTTTCTAATCTGTTCCTGGATTTTTTGTTAGATGTTTTGCTTTTAGTCTTCTGGACAAATTCTACTTAAGTTATTTCCAAACGCTGCAGATCTGGGGTTAATCAGGCCAGGGTGAAGCTAGTGATATTTAACAAAAATGTTAATCAGTTAATTTGCGATGGAAATTAAAATTTGTATTTGCATGTAGGGAGTAAATGCCTTTTCCTAGGACTGTAAAACAGATTAATTGGAGTTAGTAGTGAATTGTTTTTTCTTTTTATACATTACAATTGATCCAAGCAATGCATTAAAATCAGGGTTATTGTGGTGCCTTAAATATGTTCACTTTCACGGACGCACCCTAGGCTCAAATACTCCTTTTTATGAGTTTGAAGCCAATCTGTGCTCCAATTTCATACCCATGTACCAAACTACAAAAAAGATAAAGGTGCTTGGGTATATTCATGAATTATGGACAGGTTTGTAGAGGGGAGGAAAACTTTTTTACATTTTAGGAAGTTCCTAAATATTCAAAATTTGCGTCAATAACAAACTAGAGTAATTTAACTGAACGCTAGTTTCTGAACAAAAATACAATAAAATATTTAGCCAGTGACATCAGAATGTACTTCACTTTCTTGTCAATAGGCTCAAACTGACATCTTGAATAATCCAGGTTTTTAACAATACGTGCCTGTAGGGATAGAATAGGTAAACCTAATGAAATCTGGCTATTTTAGTCAAGATTCTACTGACTCTTTGCTTATTGTGCTTCCATTGTGTTCACCAGAAACCACCATTGATGTCCTATTTTTTATTTTATTAATCTTTTTGCCTAAATTTGTGTGTAAAGAAATTACACATTTTACTCAGATTTAAAGTTTCTGTCCAGTGTTGAGCATCAAAGTTCAAATGTTCATTTTTCCTGGTCAGGGCAACAGCAAAAATCTGGCTTTAATCGGCGGTGATCGGACTTTCGCTCAGTTTTCTGAAAATATTTCACCCCCTATCCAGAAATCTTTGTCAATTCAGGCGGCTCGCACTTGAGCAACCTGAACCCGAGCCGCCTGAATTGACAAAGATTAGAAAAATACTAAGCGACAGTCTGTTGCCTCTGATTTAAGCCCGTTTGCTGTTTCAAGGTTTAAAATTACAAGTTTATTCCCATCTTTTCCCAAAAGGTACCATTAATTCCCAGAAAGTTGCAGTTATGGACCCCTGCTATATCAGTGCTCCTTCAGGCTCACTGTCAGAGTATAAATGAACTGTAGAACATTGCTTTAAGGTCTCGGACGGCTCGATTGAAATGAGCAGAACCCGTTTTACATGCTGTGCTCTGATGGCTTCGGCTCGGTTGTGACATTAGACAGTAAAGGAGAAGATGCTGCCTCACAAGAAGAAGTGGAAGAAAAGTTACAGGTTTGGTGTTTGTGTCGTTCTGAGATGCGTTACCTCGTGCCGACAGGTAGATGGAGCTGTTCAGGTAATGTGACGGCAGGCGTTTCCGCTGCAAACAAACAGGAAGTCTGGTTACATCTGAACCATCCCAGAAAAAGCTGATTTCTATGGTTTCTCACCTCTGGCTCAAAGAGGCCGCTGTAGGCTGGGTTCGCTGTGCTTCTCCTCTTCCTCTCCTGCCTCTTCGTCTGGATCTCTGCTCACAACAAAAACAAACACACCGCTCTTAAGTTTTGCTTTTAATCTTCTAAGAAAAAAAAAAAAAAAGCAGCTAATCTGCAGCTTTTTGCCATGTTTCTTTTCCAGGTTGGAACGTCTTACAGACTGAGCGTGAACTCACCTTCCAGCTGCTCGGTGGTGACGAGGCCGAGGGCCACCATGAAGGCGATTTTCTGCAAGAAACGCAGGAAGATGAGTCCCTTCCTGTTGCCATTAGTGTTTCATATGGAAAACCTGACTGTAATAAAGCTAATTTGACTTTACCTCAGGATCCTCCTCCTTCTTCTTCTTCTTTGAAGGGGATTTTGCAGATGGAGCCTCCTGTGAGAGGAGGTCAGCCTGGGCCCCTGGGGACCCCTCAGTGCTGCTGGGGGCCTGCGGCTGGATTATTATCACCTGCAAAGACAAGTCCTTAAATTAGGAAATCAAACTCCTGCCACAAAGGGAAAATCTGAGCGAAAGCAGAACATTAATTGTAGGAAAGTGACAGCAAAAAGCGCCTTGCAAAAGTTTTCACACCCATTTGAACTTTCCACTCGCTTTGTCACGTTAAAACCAAAAACTTCAAAGTATTTCAAAAGATAGACCAACAGAAAGTAGAGCGCGATTATAAAGTTCAAGAAAAGATAATCTGAAAAGTATGGCGTGTATTTTAATTTAGTCTTTGTAGAACCACGAGTCCCTCCTGCATGTCTGTTATATTTCTATTTTGGCTTAGTAAATCTAGAGACGGAAATATTAACTTGTTTTCTTGCAAAAATAATTTGAGATCTTTTAGGTTGGATGGAGTGTGTTTGAAGATGAGTCTTCAAATCTTGTTTAAGCTAGACCTGGACTTGGACTAGGCCATTCTAAAACATAAACATGCTGATCTAAGTAACTGAATTGTGGCCCTGGCTGACTAGAGTGGCTGTGGTGCTAAAAGGGGAAAGTCTGTCCCATTATCAAGTCTTTTACAGCCTTAAACAGGTTGTCTTCCAGTTTAACTCCAACCAGCTTCCCTGTCTCTGCTGAAGAAAAGCAACCCCACAGCATGTTGCTGCCACTATATTTCACCTGGGTGATGGTATGTTCAGGTGGTGTGCAGTGTTACATTTACTTTGCAAATAATCAGAGCACCTTCTTCCACCTGTTTGTCACCTGCATGGGTCGAGGAAAGCTTTAAACAGAACTTCTGGTTGTTGTTTTTTTTAGCCACTCTTTTATAAAAGCCAGACTTGTGAAGTGCACAGCTAAAACTTTTCCTGCCAACACATTCTTCACCTGAGTCATAAATCTTAACAGCTCCTCCAGAGTTACCAGGGTCCTCTTGGCTGGTCTGTCAATGTAGGTGAACGTCCTGGTAGGTCTACAGGTGATCCATCCTGTTTTCCATATTCAGAGCTCTGGGGTACGTTTTTATAATCTAACCCCGATTTAAACTTCTCCACAACTTCCTCATGATCCTAGCTGTTCTCTAATTTTCTCCAACAAACGTTTCAGGCCAGAAACCGAAGAGCTGCATTTATACAAAAGGTTGACTGTTCGTTAATTAAGGGACTTATGGAGGCAATTAGTTGCAATGGGTTGTATTGAAGAAAAAGGGGCCTGAATACAAATGCACACAACAGTTTCAATTAGCGAGACGTTTACAATTGTGCACTACTCTGTGCTACTATGTCACATAAAAAACAAATTTTGGGGTTGAACTATAACAAAATTATAAACTTCCAAGATGTATGAATAGTTTTGCAACCCTAAAGGCAAAGAGGAATTAAAAAAATGACACTTTTGGTATTTCTTAGGTAAAAACATATTTCTTGTGAGAAACAAGTCCTGCTCTAATTTATTTTTATGTTGCTCCGTCTTATGAGAAATGTATTTACTCAACAGAAATATGTTTTTACCTAAGGATTACATTTATTGCTACCACAGTGTTTGAAAATGAAATAATCTCAAGTTGTTTTTTTTTTCATTTTGAAAATCAAACATAGCGAATTAAAAATAAATCTAAACAGTTTGTAGAATGAGCTATTATTTCTGGAATACGCCGTTTTGGTTTTTGATTTTTATTTGAAGGGGAAAAAAGTGCTTCTCTCTTCAGGCTGAATGTGAGAAAAATATTTAGTAAAGCGCGTTCAATGAGTGTTTGACCAACTTTAATGAGCTGGAATGCTAATATTATTTTTCGCATCTTTTCATTTGACGCTTCACAGTTTACACTTACATTTGAATTTAGCTTCCTGCTTGTTTTATTAGTTCAACGTTTTAACCGTGTTCTGACAGCAGAAAATCAGTCTAGAAACTGTTGCTTCTCATTTTAAAGTTACAGAAAAAAAAAATTGTTTTAAAAAGAATGCTTTCTGCCTCGATAACATCTGACGGGTCTGTACCTTTACGGCCTCGCTGACAGACGACACCCCGTTCCCAGTGGCAGGGGAGGCGGCGATGATGGCGTAGGCCACGCCCGGACCGGCAGAGGCGTGCTGGGCGGGGCTGCCCAAGTCGGGGCCCACTGACGGGGCGAGCAGAGGGGCGGAGGACGGCGAGGCGCTGATGTGGCTGTTTGGCTGGTGGTCGGAGCTGAAGGTGCTGTTGGCGGTGGGCAGGGTGGGCGCCTGGTTTTTGGGACTGACCACAGCAGTGACTCTCTGCAAGCTGAGCGGCTGCAGCTCCTGGCAGGGACTGTGGGGGAGGCTGTCGGGGATCTGGGTCTTTGGCCTGACCTGGAGGGAGGAGGAGAGGCGATGGGTTCAGCAAAAAGTCAGCATTTTCATTCCTGAGGCTTTTGTTCATTATAATTCAGTTTAAAATAAGTGGCAGTCATAAACGGAAATAAAAGCGGTAATTGCTTATTATGCAATTAAAACCAACACCTTTAAGAGGATCAGAAAGCAGTTTTGATGCATGTTCTGCTGCCACCTGCTGGCCTCAAACAAGCAGGGCTGAACCGTGTTAACTGGTTTTATTCTTTTGCATATTTGTAAACCATAAATGAATAAAATCCATCTAAAAGCAGTCTGCATTGAGTGCCCCTCTCCATATCTCAAGCAGTTAAAGTGACCCGGTGGTCCAGATTTACCTGAGGTAGCACAGTGGCTGCTTGTCCTGCCAGCCGGTGCAGCGAGCTGACTTGAGGCACCTTTATGGGCACAGCAGTGAGAGTTCCCAGCATCTGAAACACATCAGTGAGACCTGGTTAGGGGTTCATCCTCAACCTGGTGGTTTTAGAAGTTCTGGTCCAAAAAGCTTGTGAATCCTGTAAAGATTAAACCTTAAATGTTGTAAAAACAAAAACAATCCTGCAGCAAAAATGAAGAGCAGGGGGTAGAGTTTAAAAATATTCATGAAGGTCCAAATCTAAAAAAAAGTAGACTGCATGCCTCCAAAGATATTAAACTCAGAATAAAATCAAGTAGGTCCAAATGTAAAATCTGTCTTGATTCAGATATAAAGTGATTCCAAAACCAGTCTAGAGCTTACCACAAAATGTAAGGAAACCAAACCTAAATGCACAGATCAAAACTAAAAAGCCTCGCCGGAACCAGATCTCACCCAAACCAGGGTAAAACATGTCATAAAACCAAGGTAGAACCAGTCCAAACTCCTGCTAAAGTCCAGATCCGTCTCAAGTTAAATCAGCAGTAAAAATGCAAACCTGATTTTGAGGGGAAACAAAACAAAACTTGCAATCATCAACCACAAGGGGCGCCGTTTCCTTACCAGACAGCTCCACCACTGCTGCATGCTGACAGATGCTGGTCGTTAAACCATTAAACGTTTTACATCGAAGCGGAACAACTTCCTGATAAATTGATCCTTTTAGTCATCACCTTTCTGAGGCAGGATGTTAACATTATAGGGGGAAAAAATGCATTCATAGAGGAGTTCAGGTTCTGAAGAGAGCTTTAAATCCTCCCGCAACATTTATTTAATGAGAAACATGAGAATTTGACTTATATATACTTTGATGGCTTCACACACAGCTTCCTGAGGGGAGATTGATTTGAAGCTGATGTAGTTCCTCTTCATCATCCTGTATCTCCTCACAGTCTAGTTCACAGAACATACCAGACCAGTAACATACCAAATAAAAAACAATTAGCCCAGAAGAAGACTAAAACAGAGTATTCCAGAACAACCAGTTCAATAAATGCAACAAAGAGGTCAGAACCAGTCTGAATCAGACCAAAAACCACTTCATGACCACAACATAAGAGTTAAGGAGCAGCGCAAAACAACAGAGCAAAAACCGAAGCTACATTTAGTCCAAAACCAGCTTAATAAAATGCAAGGGCCGTCTAAAAGCAAAATCACAGCCGGAAACTAGTCTGAACCAGAAAACCAAACAAGTTCACAACGATACAAAAGAATAGTTACAGACAAGTTTAAGTCTAGCAGAAAACAGTCCACTCACACTGGAAAAAGGCATTTAATTACAGACTAGAACCAGGAGAACTACAAACTAGTCAAAAATAAATTAGAGCAGGGTCTAAAACAGGATGTGAAACCAGTAGAAACAGCCAGTAAGCCATCTTGTCCGTCTCTCAGCAGCCAAGAGTCAGAAACCAGAATTAAAAAAAAAAAAGAGGGGAGGAGGTGAAAGTTTCTCCTCTCCCTCCTCCCCTCATTTCTTCTTCTGTGAAAATCCTTTCGTTTCATGGCATTGTGCTGCAAAGCGGCTTGGCGAGGACGAGGAGGCAGGAGGCGGTTGCCATGGTAACTGCAGAGCGGAGGATTCTTGCCGTTTCAGGCCTTTCATTTCTGTAATTGCTGGCTGTTTTCTCCGAACCTAACACCTTCTCCTTCAGGGGTCTTCCTGCTCCTCCTCCTCTTCTTCCTCTCATAGTGGCTCAGTGATTGGCTGAGTGTGTTCATGGTGATCTTTTCCCTTCAGTTTATTTCTTTCTTTCTTTTTTTCTTTTTTCTTTTTTTTTTTAAGGATTAGAAACGAAACTACAACAGATCTGTGTCAGATGCGGAGTCTCTGATTGGCTGTTTGTACAGAGAGGCTTTAAACCTGATGGAGACAAAAAGAACTTCAATCCTTCTGCTCAAGTTAAAAGCTGAGCTACAAATAAACATCACGAGCCTCCCTTCTTACAATGTCGTCGCAGTTAAAATGTCGCCTTGGTCTCATGAAATAATCCTACCTGAACAATCCGGGCCATGCAGCCTTGTCGGCATGAACTGGGGGAAGATTTATTTTCCCGGGACTAAACGGCAGGTCAGGTAACCTTCTGTGAGCTTCCACTAAAGGATGGCTTCACGGTGAAGCTAATCTCCCTAAATTACAAACCTCAGGGAATGAAGTTTTATTTAAAGTTTTCAGCACATGAGAGATCAGGTTCCACACAGCCTGAGTTCTTGGTCCATTATTAAAGTAGAAATCAAGCTCACAACAAAAAAAAAAACACAAGATGAGAGGATGTTTAGACAAATGCATGGATGGATGGATTAATGGACGTACAAGCAAACAACTGAGCGGATAGATAAACTAATGAATGGAGGCAAAGACAAACGGATGTACATGAGGTTTAGACAATGACGGGGCATAACGTCTGCAAATACAAATATTCCCCACACTTTATTTCCTTTTCCATACTTGTTGAGACCTGTAATGTACTCACAATCACGTTTTTCTATACACTGAATCCTGGAAGGTGTAAAAACAAACAAACAAAAAAAAAAATAAACAGCAAACATTTGCAGGAATATCATCAAACTCCATCATGCTGCTTGTTTCATACAAACAGTTCACATTCAAAACAGGAGGCTGAAGGATAAGATCTGAGCTTTGGTTTATTCTCTCTGCAAACAGATCACGACTGAAACTCTGCTTTTGTTTTACATTTCCAAATGGGATTTTTACCAGAGAGCAGGCCCAAGGACAGCGCTGAAATACAGCTTTAAAAGCTACAGAGACCTATAAAAGCTTAATAACGGCTTCAGATCAGTAAAAGGATTATATTTTGCTACGAAGGGAAAAAGAAAACGATGTGGGGAAAAAAAACAAAAACCTGTGGATTAAGGAGGAGATGTGAGCTGACTGTCAGTGGCCGGTCAAGGTGGAGGCAGGAAGGAGGATTATAGGAGGAGGAATTTGTCGACTTTGCTCCTGTCATCGCAGGAGGAGGAGGAGGAGTATACACAGCAGTCAGGGCGAAGCCTTGGAGCAGAGAAGACAGAGATTTCTTCCAAGACAATCATCTCTGGGTAAAATGAGAACTCAGCAGCTTTTGTTTTGCAGAAAGCAAAAACAAAGCTTCCATCCACGTCGACCACAAAACGCTCCCGTCAGTTTGTGTCATATTATCTGTAAACTGGATGTTTTAGAAGGTGGGGGTTTGTGAGAAGAAAATCCCCAAAGAGAGATGCTAGGCTGCGCTGGTCCAGCAGCAGCCAGCAGAGGGCGCTGCACTCAGTCCAGCGAGCCGGTGGGCTGCACAGAAACATCTCCTTCATGTCCAGCCTGTTTGCTTCCACAAACCTAAACTATTAAAACATACAGAGAGCTTCGGCGTTGTAGTAGTCCCTTCCGGATAAATGCTGTGTGGATTAACTTAAGTGTTATATTTAAATGCCTCCTTTTAGGCTTTTAATGCCTCCGCTTAGGATTTATCAGGAGGTAAATTGTTTCTTCAGCGGTCAGACGCTGGAAGACTTTAAGGGAGCCGAGGAGAAGCCTGATGAAGTTTGACGAACGCCATCGATCGATCGGCGACCCCGTGCTCCCGTATGTCAGAGTTCACAGAGGCGGTTACCGCGGCAACGTGGCTCTGTCAGACCCGCGACATGCATCAGTTCTCCCTGGTGAAGCCTTTAGCTTTGAACTGTTCAAGTCTAAAACAAAGCCGCCGTCATCTCAGAACTAGAAAATATGCAACATACTGCCAAAAGCGTTGACTCTCAGAGCCAAATAATCTAAAACCAGGTGAGCCAAGCACTTCCATGGACAACCGTGTATAAAACCAAGCCCCTAGGCATGCAGACTGTTCCTACAAACATTTGTTAAAGGACGGGGGGATCTTAGGAGCTCAGTGAACTCCAGTGTGGTTCTGTGATAGGATGCCACTGCTGCATCTAGTCTAGTCGTCACATTTCCTCGCTCTGGAATATTCCCCAGTCAGCTGTCAGAGGTCTTAGAACAAAGTGGAAGCGACTGAGAGCAACAGCAACTCAGCCATGAAGCGGTAGAGCCACGTAAACTAACTCAGCTATAGATGCTGAGGAGCACAGCGGCCACAACTATCTGCAGCATCGGTCGCTACGGTGTGGGGTTGTTTTTTTAAGAGCTGGGCTGGGACCCATAGATCCAGTGAATGGAGCTCTGAACGCTTCAGCAGACCAAGAGATTTGACAACTGCATGCTCCCGAATTTGTGGGACCAGTTTGGAGGTGAGCCCTTCCTCTGCCAACATGACTGAGTATTAAAATAGAAAGCAAGGGCCACAAAGACATGAATGAGAGAATCTGGTATGGATGACCTTGACCGGCCTATTGGGATAAAATGGTCCACCTCTTAGTAATGGGGAGTTTTGCAAGGGGTGGACCAGTTTCGGTTTAATTTGCATGTTATCTAAGCCATAACAAGGCCTTTTTGGGCAATAACATAAAGCTTGGAACTCCTCACTACTCCAGACATTTGAATTGAGAAAGCTTTCTGGATGGGAAGTGAAACATCTTCCAACTTCAGAAAAAAGTCCAGTTGTTTTGTTTTTTGACTCGTTATGGTAGGTTTACAGTTGTGCCATACCCTTATATTTCCAGATGTTGGATTGAAAAGTGCTCCATGAGATGTTCAAAGCTTGGGAAATCTTTTTTTTATAAACTTTAAAGCTTTAAACCTCTCCACAACTTTATCCCTGGCCTGTCTGGTGTGTTCCCTGGACTTCATGATGCCGTTTGCTCCCCAATATTCTCTTAACCGCCATCTGAGGCCCTGACAGAGCAGCCGTATTGGTACTGAGACTAAATCACATGCAGGTGGACTCTGTTCAGTCATTAGCAATCACCAGGCTACTTCTGAAGGCAATTGATTGCACTCAGAGTAATGGGGGCAGAAAACTTTTGCATTACAGGCTGACATTTTTTCGGGAATCCTGCGGTTCACGTGATTCCCACGGGAATCATGCGGGATGGGAGTCAGCATTAATAAATATCACGTGATTGGGACAGTACAGGATTAAACATCAACGGGAGCAGACGGGAGCGGGAGAAAACCAACTGCAGGTACAATAAATTAGGATCGATGCCAAAAAATGAAATAAAACAGAAAATCAAAAATGTAGGATCGGTGCCGCCATTTTGTATTTTTTCCCCCCAACAAACCTAAACTATAATGCGAGTCAAAAGAACTACACGACCCAGAAGCCAACAGTGTTTCCGGTCTATTTTTTCCGCCAGTGCTCAAAAACAGAATGGGGGAGATCAACTATGGAGCGCTCTATAATCAACCGCTAGTGGCGAACTCAACCTGGAAAAGTTGGATTTGTAACGCAAAGTCAGAAGTAAGGACTTATCGATTAAACTCACAGAGCGACTGTAAAGTTACAAATATTAACAAACTTGACGAGAGTTGACTGTCACGGTGTTAACACTCAGTACCCTGCTTGTAAAACGTGTTTCCTGGACTCATTTTCCAATGTGCAACGATGTAATAATACGGCCAATACCTTAAAACTACTTTATTATTTTATTTAGTATTATTTGAACAGTTGTGTTTTTTTCTGTTTTAACCCATTAACTGAACAACGTGTTAACACTTCTCTTTCACTTTTTAACAAAAGTAAAACATGTCTACTTCCATGTCTGGTCGGATAAAAATGAGACGGAGCTGAGTGGACCGGCTTTTCCTGGGTCCACCCCCAAAAATTAACATAATCTAACTTTTATCAAAAGTTGAGAGGTCTGTCTAAGAATGGGTTTAATGTTCGATTAGTGTATTGGTTCTGATAGTAAACCCTAATTAGTTCATGGATATTTTATTGCAAATGGAAAAATACTAATATGCTTGAATGATATTCAACTTTTTTATGAGTTTATGAACCACTGCGGTACATTATCTAAACTGTGAAGGAAATGCCTTTATGCAGTTTTTTCCTAATTGAGTATAGATGTCTTGCTCGGTGCGTTATTCTTTAGTTTCAGCAATTTGAAACAAAAGTAACTTCATTGTTCATGTGAAACAATTAGTTAATAAATTAGTAAAAGGCAACATTGTACATTTTGTTTATTCAACTAAGATAGGCATGCTCTGTTTTCTTCTGTGTTACTTTTATTATTTATTTATTACTATTCCTTTTACTTTAACTGGCCTTTACTAAACAGGAACTTAACTGACCCTTCATAGACATTCAGGTTTAATGTATTGCCAGAAAACTGAAGACAACAAGAATGAGAGTGGCGCAGGAGCCATTCTGAGTGGGAGTGGGATATGACAGGAGTGAAAATCCACTCCTGTGTCACCCTCTATTTTGCACACCACACTTTTCAGTTCATTTGTAAAAAAGAAAAATTAAATCATGTATAATTTTCTTTCCACTTCACAGTTGTATACCATTTTGTGTTGATTTTTCACACAAGAGTCCAATAAAAAATATCTGTGTTTGTGGTTGTAATATGAGAAAAGTTTAAGGGGTATGAATACTTTTGCAAGCCACTGTATTTCTGTTAGCAGAACCAGAGCTTAAGACCCACAGTGTCTCTAAGGTCTGAGGTTTGATTCTGCCTGAACTCTGTGAAGCTAAGTAACCCGACTGAAGAGTGGGGAAAAACCCGCGGCCGTGTTTGTTCTGTAGCTCCAGATAAAATAGTCATTCATCCCACCGCAGTTCTTCCTCCTGCTTTAACGAGACTCCGAGGCGGAGGGCGAGGACGACCTTGGGCGCCGCTTAAAGAGGATGAAGACGTCTTTGGAAGACAAGGCCGGTCGTTAAAGCTGCAGACGTTCAAACAGGTTTCCCCTCCTCCATGCCTCTCTGTTCCTCTGCTCCGCGCCCCAATCACGGCTCGGCGCTGGAAAGCGTTAATTACCTGCGGCTCAGGTAACGACCTGCAGAACCGCGCTGTAAAACCACATATCCACCTGACCTCCATCAGTGATTAGATTCAGATCTTTCGCTTTGATTAACAATAGATATTTCCCACGTGTACGTTTAGTTTCCAGCCGTTTGCCGCAGCTTGGTGGGCAGAACTAGAAGCTGCAACGGTTTCAAGGCTGAAGTGAACAGCTGCTCCTGTCCCTGGCTGAGATCTTTCTTTGAAGCATCTCCAGAAGCTGCTGAGAACAGGAACAAAACAAACAAGGCCGCTAGAAAAACAATTCACTTAAGAAGCCTTTTTTCTATAGGACAACTGAAGTCATATTTTTTTTAATGATGCTTCTGTCAATCCTCCGTGTGTGATAAGGTCAATGATATCGTCTAGGAACGATACCTGGAAGCACCAGCACTGATGCTGATTTTCCACCAAACTCCACTGAAGTTCTCCTGAGTTCTGCTGCAGAACCGCAGATTTCCCTAAAACAGTAGCCCCATTTCCACTACCCTTTTTTAACCGATTCATGGCGAGTTCAGACCGAGCTTGGATCAGTTAACCGTGCCGAGTTTGGTTCTGACGACCGTTTACACATCACGGTAGCACGGTTCCTCGCCTCCTAGTGACGATCTATGGTACTACTGCTCTCTAGGATTGAAGGAGGGACTCAAGCAAATAAAAATGGCGGCGCCCAAACATTCAAGAAGTTATGTTTGGTTATAATTGTGATATTTTGTTGTTTGCGGACAATCAGGCGAAGAAGGCAACCTTTGGTGAATTTACTTGACAGAGTCGGCTTTTGGGACGTGGATAAGACAAACAAACGTCTAATAAGGATTTACAGACGCAGGAAAAAACGACAGACGCTGAGGTTCATCACACTGCTAAGCAGAATCATCACTGGAAATCGTGTGACACGCTAAGGAAGCTAGTATTATTATGAATGTCTGAAATTTGTCTGAATGTAGTGTGAATCAGGACGTGCAGCCAGACACGCCGGAAAAACCGCGGACAGTCAGCTGACTGTAAGGGGATGACGCGGTCTGCTCATGCGCTCTTTATCAGATAACCGGGCCGAGACCTACTCAGGAACTGGTCTGCAGTTAGCGCGGTCTAGTTATATTTAGCGCGGTCCAGTTCAGTCTGCTGACCGTTTACACACAAGAGTTATCTCGGACTGGTCCCGGCTCGGTTAAAAAAGTGTAGTGTAAACGGGCCTCTATGGAACTGGTCTAGATTTAGCGCGGATCGTTTGTGTCTGGCACAGTTCAGTTCAGTTTGCAAACCATTTACACTCGATAGTTATCTCAGTTAGCACGGTTAAAACAGGGTAGTGTAAACGGGGCTATTGGGGTTGTGATGTGTGCACTTGTGCAGAGCAGCAGTCCCATTACACCTCATTATTGATCCCTGGATTAGCAGCCAGGTGCTCTGAGGGACCCAAACAGCCTTCAGGAAAGAAAAAAAAGGTTTGCTCGGAGTGAAGAGCGCTCACTCTGACTGAACAACATGGCCATAAAAAGATCCCTGCCGTCCAACACCTGACATCCCCCGCAGGAAACGTTCCCTCTAACCTGCACACGTGCCCGGTCGTGCACGGCTGCCGGATTCAGCGCGCACAGCAAATCTACGCTGCGCAGTAAAAAAAAAAAAATCTAAGATGAACTGTAATAATAAACCAAGTTATTATGTTTCAGAAAAAATGGCCAATCTACCCGGAGTAGAAAGCTGCTACTCTGAGTAGTTCTACCTCACTCTGTCATACTCAGCGTTTTCGGTTTCAATGCATGAGTGACATGACAGTTTTTTGACAGAGAATTAAAGTCGTGTTTTTGACACTGATTGTCTTGTAGATGTTTAATTTGTGCCAACATCACTTTATATTAAACATGTAGGCTACATGTATATTTTCAGCTGAAGTAAAGGTGAACTTAACTTACTTAAGTGAAAAAATGTGCCGTAGCCCTAACGGCGTTGGAGGAAAAAAAATATATGAATGGAAACTAAAATAAATGAACGGAAAATTAGAGCTGGAAGAACATTTGATACAGAATAAATGATTGCTTTCGTTCTGTGTTGTTGTGTTATTAATCTTGTGGGTCTCTGACTATGTAACAGTGCAACAGTAACATTCCTGACAGCGAGACATACAGCTGCCTCTGAAAGACTTTCAGCGTCTCCCACGTTATTAAAATGCTGCCGTTGGCGTAAAAACGAAGAGCAGCAAAAATAAATTATTCAGAAGTGAGAGCGTTCCCTCGTTGTGTTAGAAAGGTGATGTGCAGCTGAGAATATTGAAATAAATCATCTGACAACCCAAAAGCGCTTTACACTGGTGGTGGTGAGCTACATTGTAGCCACAGCTGCCCTGTGGCAGACTGACAGAGGCCAGGCTGCACAGAACCACATGCATGTACTAAATGACACTGCAGAAAATGTAAATGATTTAATGTTGATAAAATTGGAACTGTACATGTCAGCTTCTGCAGCCGAGGATCGGAACGCCAAGGTCCCCGCCCTCTACTGCTACCCGTTGCACAATGCACCCGACCCCTTTGGCCCCTCCGACAGGTGGTGAGCCCATCGGAAGGGGGACTCATGTCACCTCTTCGGGCTGAGCCCGGCCGGGCTCCATGGGCAAAAGCCCGGCCACCAGACGCTCGCCAACGTGCCCCACCTCCAGGCCTGGCTCCAGAATGGGGCCCCGGTGACCCGCGTCCGGGCGAGGGAACACCAGGTCCAATAATCCGGGGGACATTGAGTCTGAATGGACCATGTTCCACGCCTCTATTGCTGAGGCGGCTAGTCGGAGCTGTGGCCGCAAGGTTGTCGGTGCATGTCGCGGCGGCAACCCTCGAACCCGCTGGTGGACACTATCCGGCGTCTCAGGAGGGGGAAGCAGTGCAGTACCAACACTGTTTACAGTGGGGGTGGTGTGCTGCTGACCTCAACTCGGGACGTCGTGTGTCGATGGGCGGAATACTTCGAAGACCTCCTTAATCCCACCAACACGTCTTCCATTGAGGAAGCAGAGCCTGATGACTCTGGGTCGGGTTCTCCAATCTCTGGGGCTGAGGTTGCCGAGGTTGTTAAAAAGCTACTCTGTGGCAAGGCCCCGGGGGTGGATGAGATTCGCCCAGAGTACCTTAAGGCTCTGGATGTTGTGGGGCTGTGTTGGTTAACGCGGCTCTGCAACATTGCGTGGACATCGGGGGCAGTTCCCCTGGATTGGCAGACTGGGGTGGTGGTTCCACTATTTAAAAGGGGGACCGGAGGGTGTGTTCCAACTACAGAGGAATCACACTCTTAAGCCTCCCTGCTAAGGTCTATTCAGGGGTTCTGGAAAGGAGGGTCCGTCGGATAGTCGAATCTCGGATTCAGGAAGAGCAGTGTGGTTTTCGTCCTGGCCGTGGAACACTGGACCAGCTCTATACCCTCAGCAGGATTCTTGAGGGGGCATGGGAGTTTGCCCAACCAGTCTACATGTGCTTTGTGGATCTGGAGAAGGCATTCGACCGTGTCCCCCGGGGGATCCTGTGGGGGGTACTCCGGGACTATGGAGTACCGGACCCTTTAATAAGGGCTGTCAGGTCTCTGTACGACCGGTGTCAGAGTCTGGTCCGCATTGCCGGCAGTAAGTCGGACTCGTTTCCGGTGAGAGTTGGACTCCGCCAAGGTTGCCCTTTGTCACCGATTCTGTTCATAACTTTTATGGACAGAATTTCTAGGCGCAGCCAAGGTGTTGAGGGGATCCGTTTTGGTGGCCTTAGGATTGGGTCTCTGCTATTCGCGGATGACGTGGTCCTATTGGCTTCATCAGGGCGTGATCTACAGCTCTCACTGGAGCGGTTCGCAGCCGAGTGCGAAGCGGCCGGGATGAAAATCAGTGCCTCCAAACTGAGACCATGGTCTTGAGCCAGAAAGGGGTAGAGTGCCTTCTCCGGGTTGGGGAGGATATCCTGCCCCTAGTGGAGGAGTTCAAGTATCTTGGGGTCTTGTTCACGAATGAGGGGAAGATGGAGCGGGAGATCGACAGGCGGATTGGTGCAGCGTCTGCTGTGAAGCGGGCGCTGTACCGATCCGTTGTGGTGAAGAGAGAGCTGAGCCAAAAGGCGAAGCTCTCGATTTACCGGTCGATCTACATTCCTACCCTCATCTATGGTCACGAGCTTTGGGTCGTGACCGAAAGAACGAGATCCCGGATACAAGCGGCTGAAATGAGTTTTCTCCATAGTGTGTCTGGGCTCTCCCTTAGAGATAGGGTGAGGAGCTCAGTCATCCGGGGAGGACTCAGAGTAGAGCCGCTGCTCCTCCACGTCGAGAGGAGCCAGTTGAGGTGGCTCGGGCATCTGGTCAGGATGCCTCCTGGACGCCTCCCTGATGAGGTGTTCCGGGCACGTCCCACCGGGAGGAGGCCCAGGGGAAGACTCAGGACACGCTGGAGTGACTATGTCTCCTGGCTGGCCTGGGAACGCCTTGGGGTTCCTCCTGAGGAGCTGGCCCAAGTGGCTGGGGAGAGGGACATCTGGGCCTCCCTACTGAAGCTGCTGCCCCCGCGACCCGACCCCGGATAAGCGGAAGAAGACAGACGGACGGATTGTACATGTCTCTCAGTTCTTCCTTAGCAGAACCCCTGCTCTGACATGAAACATATACTTTAAAAACATCCAAGATTTTTGTCCTGTTCATGTAATCGGGCTAAATCAGTTTCATCTAAATTAAGTAATCTAAAATAAATTATTGCTGTAACTTTTCGTAAGCCATGTAGCTATAATCTCAGGTTTTGGACGGGCGTAATGTAGCCTCTGTGTGATGTTGCTCACAGAGGTCAAGTGATCGCTCAGGGAGTTTGTGTGTTTGCTCCGACACATGAAAAATTAGGGGGAACATCGCCTGCAGGAGCAGCCATGTCGAAAAGACAAACACTAAAACATTTGAAACTACATCATAGCAGCAGTTTAACTAGTAAAAATGTCGCTACGCAAAGCCAGAAGGAACAAACCAAATAAACAGAGAAGGACGATTGTCGTGCTGTTTTGTTGCGTTGCCACTGTTTGAATGAGTATTACTAATTATTATTTAGTTATTAACAAATTAACAAATGTGTTAACTAAAATGCAGCTTTACATGGTCTGTTCCCATATCTATGCATCCTTTTCAAACAATAAATCCTTGAGATTTCTTTTTTAATACATTTAAACAATACATTTTCTCACAAACTACAAACAGTTCTATGTTCTATCATTTTTAATCAGACAAATTTGCCATTCATGGTATGACAATAAAAAAAAAAAGTTTGAAATAGCCTGAAATGAATTAGAATAAACAATTATTGATGTACATTATAGGTGCATCTGTATAAATCACAGAATGAGTTAATGCATGTCAGAAATTAAATCAAAAATGATAAACCCACTACCAATAAATGTTTGTTTACTTGACTCATGGGTCGTAAAAAAACAAAACAACAAAATTCAGTTTCCCAGAAAATACCAGAAGCTGGTCCAATCACCATGGTGGTACTGTGCTTGATGGGCCAGCAAACTGGCCTGATCAGAACCCCGTAGAAAATGTACGGAGTATTATCCGGAGGCAGACCAGAGACACCAGAACCAACAACGCTGATGGCCTGAGGACCAATATAAAAAAATATTTGGACTTCCTGAACACCGCAGCAGAACCACAGGCTGATCTCATCCATGCCACGACGCATTAATGCAGTAATTCATGCAAAAAGAGCCCAGTGTTGACTGCAGATACTGTATAGAAGATGGACATACTCCTCAGCAAACTCTAATTTACTGTGTTAGAAAACTTTTCAAAATGTCATTTAGTTTTCAGAGACAGTGAACTGTGGGTTTTCAGCAGCTTTAAGACCAAATGAACAGAAATTAATCACCTAAATGCGTTACTGTGTGTATCGAGCTATATTTTGAATATGTTTTACTTTTTTAATTGAATTATTGAAATACATTTACTTTAAATTGATAATCTGATTTATTCAGATGTCTTTGTTTCTAAGAATAAAAAGCCTGAATATTCCTCATGTTATGAATTATTAGCCTGAAATGGAAATAAACCAAAATACGGTTTAAGTCCTGGGTGCAACTTGAAAGGAATAACAAAAAAAAAAAAAGTCTGTTTCAGTTAAAAACTATTGAATGTTATATTAGAGACTGCACCACTACCATGTTACATACACATCAGTTATTATTAATTATATAACTTCTGAGTTTCTCTGGTTTAAATGTTCATCACTGAGATGTTAACATTACCAACAAGTTTCAAACCTTTTTGCAGTTTATTCCACAGGTTGGCAGTTTTAGAGTTTAAACTAGAAACTAAGAAACATCTGTTCACTGTGATTATGTCTGTTAGGTTCCCTTTACTGAAACCTCAACTCAGTCATAGTAAAAATTAAAATACAAACCACCTCATTTTCCTTTTATGTCCATGAGGAAGAGGAGGAGGGGCAGAAGTTGGACACAGAGCGACGTCTACGCAGGACGCCATGATGCACGTCCCTCATCATAAAACATCTAAACTCTCATCATCGTAGACTAGATTGACCACGCCCACTCTTCAGGTGAGCAGGTGAGGGTTACCTGGGAGGGGGGCAGCAGCTCTCCGGCTCTCCTGCCGCCGCCGAACGGGACGACTCCGGCCCCGGCCGTCACCCTGCCGCCCGCCTGCAGGTTGATGGGGGACGTCTGCAGCGGCTCGGGCGCCGCCGCCTTCTGGCCGTTAATGTGTGCAGTCACCATGGAAACGGGGGCCTTGGCCGGCACCACGGAGATGGCGATGCCCTGGCTGGGGGACTTGATGAGCGACAGCGGCTTGGGGGTCCCCACGGGACAGCTCCGGACAGCCAGCTTCTGCAGGGAGACAGGCGGAGAGACAGACAGGAGTGTTTTTACTTCCTCACGTCTGACCGGAGTCACTCTGAGAACCCTCCCCCCACCTTCCTCGGCTCCTTCCAAAAAAGGTTTCCCTTCCCTTCATGCACTCTAAATATTTCATATTCTGTCCCTGCGCTGCTTTTCTCAGAGCTTTTCTGTGAACCGGCCAAGCCAGAAACACACAGAAAAAAAAAAACTGAGCCTAAAAAGTCTAATTTCCCTGCAAACAGCTGAGCTCCTATAAACATCCTGGATGTTAGAGAAGCCAAGAGGCAGACTCTTTCATTCAGAGATAATAATAATAAGGTGGAACCACAGAACCAGCAGTGAACATTTTAAATAAATTTTTACATTTTAGTTGATGAATAAATTGGTGGATAATAAACCCAGACTTAACCAGAACTTCCTCGTGCATGCATTCACTTCTTGGATCCTAAATCCTCTCGACTACGAGCTTCCTGAGACCCTTTTGTTTCAGGGAATCAATGTAATCCACAGGCGGCCCAAACAGCCGGCTGCACCGGGACCCGGGGGCCGCCGCTCACTATTCAGAGCGGGGGCCCCTCCGATTGTCTGAAAGGTCACTCATTTAAAGCCTCAGCAGGATCAGCAGGTACAGAAAAGGACACGTTTAAGATGCTCTGAGAGCTTTTCAGACCCACCTGGGATCAGATTCATGGAGATTTTAACAATGGCTCGGACTAAAAATAAACTTTTAATCAAACATTTTAACAGGCAGCTTTAAAGCGGGAGGAATCTGCAGTGAATGTCAGAAAACTGCATTTTCTCTCAGATGTCTATATCCTGAATTTTATCTTGTAAACCCTAATGATTGAATCCAGTCCCCCCCCCGCTCACTGTCAAGCTGATCCTGCGACTTCAAGTGTTTTAAAAACAAAAATCTGTTGCAGAAGTTTGATCTGCCTGTGGATGTTCTCCATTTCTACTAACATATCAAAATACATTCACCTTTAGTCATTTTGTTTCATTTCTAAACACCTGGACAATCCAAGATCATCAGTTTAAACAACTGTGCGTAGATAAATGTCAGTCTGGTGTGTCATCTACGGCCTGGCAGAAGAACCACACCTTCACTGTCAGATGAAGGAAAATGGTTTAGAACGCTCAGGAACAATCTAGGAACCACCAAAACCAAAATGAGATGGGAAATTGTTCCCCGTCACTGTCCAGAGTGAAGGTATTTACTCTTTGAGCCCTTTATTTTAAGCTGGAGGTTTTTCCCTCCCGCTAAAGGGGAGTTTTCCTCTCCACTGTCGCTTCATGCTTGCTCAGTATGAGGGATTGCTGCAAAGCCATGTACAATGCAGACGACTCTTCCTGTGGCTCTACGCTCTTTCAGGAGAGAATGCTGCTTGTCGGGACTTTGAAGAAATCAACTGGTTCCCTTATATAGGAAATTTTTGACCAATCTGTATAATATGATTGATTTTGACTTTGTAAAGTGCCTCGAGATGACATGTTTCATGAATTGGCGCTATATAAATACAATTGAATTGAACTGAAAAAAGCATGGTGATGGCAGCATCATGCTATGGGTCTGTCAACGGGTGTAACAGTGCATCAAAATCACGGTTTGGTACGTGTTTTGGTTTGTTTCATTGAAGAGAAACAGATAAAAAGTGGCCACAATAGAACAGACTGGAGCGATGGATGGATGGAACAACAAAACTCCTTGAATAGATAAATGCTGATAAGATTGTGTCGACTTTTAGAATAAAACAGATTTGAATCACTTTTGGGTTGTTTTGCTATTTAGACCATCCAGTGTACCAGATGTACTTGAATGCACCACTAAAGTGCAGCTTTTGCTAAACCCTCTCTGCTCATAGAGACACCTCGTCACAGTACCGGTGTGTCGTCCTAACTCAAAAGCTCTGGAGGGTTTTGGACCACCTGCAGGCAGCTGGATTTGGACTTCAGCTGATTTTTCTCCAGAACCAGTGATGTTCACATTCTGACACGTAATTCGGTTCAATGCAGAGCGAGCTACATACTTTATTGCTGTTGTCAGATGCATGCATTGGCATACAGTTCTGGTTCGGTCCACCTTTCTGTTTCAACTGTAGCTGCCCAAATAAAATTACTAAAATCACAAAGCGTTGCATTATTTACTTAGTACCTGACATAAACATCCATCATGCATGTGTGCACGTAGAAAACAAAGCTGTACACTTGCGTACTGAACCGGCAGGGTCGGATGCTTTCATTACAAAGAGCCGTACGACACGCACAGTTAAGAACTGCCTTAAAAATTCTTCATTAAACTTGGACACGGTTTGGGTTTTTTCCCCAACGGGAATATGACCTAAAACACACATCCACACAGGTTTTGGAGCGGATATAGAAGGCAAACCTTGGGCTGCAAGAGTGGCCCTGACCTCCACCCAATTTGTTTGTGTCGAAAAGTCGAGTCTGAGGGAGAAACCCAAGCAGTTTAAGTGAACCTGCCAAGAGGAGAGATCAAACATCCAGCCAGTGTTATAACCGAAGCTTTTTGATGGTCATGAAAACCATGTAGTCCAAGTGAGATTTAGCCAAATATTAGTAGGGGTGTTAGTACAAATTTGTGCCAGTATGTATAACGCTGGATTAAAAAAAAAAAACATGAGCCAGAAAGTTTAAAACAATAATTGCACCTGTGTGTGCTACAGTCAATCCACCCCGGTAAAAGAACGGTTTAAATAAATCATTAAAAGCCACAGTAGCCCGTTAGCACAACATTCGCTGCCACGATGTTAAATGAACTTTAACGATCCCATTTGCCGCCGACATTGTTTGCTGAAATTCTTTATGTGAGCAACCAGCATCGACAAACAAACGCCCGCTGTGCTGCATCGGCTCCAGCTGCCATTCCCGCCACCTTCAGGGCGGCTCTTAAGGAGGAGAGCATTTTAGACGGCACCAGCTGCCCAGGTGAGGATACACTAATGCACACACAGGGTGCAAAGGAAAACACCACAAAAGGAGAAAAGAGCCTCTGAATCTTCTCTCACATCCAGCAATCGGTTAAGAGGTTGTTGTTGTTTTTTTTTCTGAGCGGTGGTTTGAGTTGTTGTTGTGGTGGTTGTGCCATAGGGCTGATGCATGCGGGGGATTCGTCCAGAGCTGGAAGATGAAGCGAAGATCTGCAGACAGCTCCTACCTGACAGAAAACATTAAGGCCACCGTAAGAGGCCCAAACGAGCCATTTTCTCCACACATCTGCCGAGTTAAATGGGGATGCAGCAGCTTTCATCAGGGCGCTCTCGCTGCTCACCTTTCATCTAATGACGACGGAGGAAATGGGCTTTCTGATGCCTGCCTCGCTGCAGCTTGAGAGCTGATGATGCACTACACGGAGAACATCAAAGTGGTGCAAATCACCACCAGCTGTGTTTACCGGGAGCTGGAAAGTTGCAGCTCACGCAGCAGTTCCTCCGGTTCAGGGCGGCTGACATTTGGGTGAAGATGTTTCTGCTTGTTAGGTTGTTAGGTCGTTGCTCAGGTTTCCGTCACTTTCACGCCCGCATTGGAGCAGAAACTTGACCTTAATGTGATTTTCTTACAAAACCAACTGATTTTAAAAAACTTTATCTGAAGCACAAGTTTTTTTTGCAGGATTTACAAATGTACAAACGTGACACTTTTACCAAACAGACAAAAAAAATTATTTGTTTAAAGCTAGACAGAGCATGAACCCAATCACTGAGTCCTGAGTCGTCTCCTCCTGAGGACCTCTGATGGCCTGGTACCAAGCCTTTAGGTCATTTGGGTCCTTGTTTCTCCAGAACATCTGACAGATGCTTCATTAGATTAAGATCTAGGGAACTGGGGACGGTCCACAGTGGCTCTGGAAATATCTTCAGAGAGGAAGGGAGGCATTTTCCTACGTGAAGAGGACACTGCCATCAAGGGAGTACAGGAGGGGGACTGGGCAACAGACCAAAGGGTTTGCTATAGTCCAGCTCCCAGTCCTCCATGTTGATTTCTTCCCTATGAATTTATGGCAGATATTTCTACAGTGGACAAACCAAAAAGGAAGAACGGGAGGACCTTTAGAAGGAATGAAGCACACTGCTCCTTCCATTTAAAGGAGTCAGGACGACTGGGAGCCTCATTGTCCCCCACTGGATGGAGACCCAGAACAGATCGCTGAGGGGACTTTATGTTTCACTTCTGGCCTGAGAATTGGGGTTCCCTGCACAAATTTTAGGCCCTATGACAAAAAAAAAATAATCCCAAAAGCTCATACATGTATAAAATATATAAAATATAATCTTTTTTGGAATTGCCCCCTTCCCTATGGTACCCCTGCTGGGAACTTCTAGGGAGACGGTTATTTTAAGATAGTATCACTGGGAAGACCACGGGTTACCATCCTGGACCAGTTTCTTCCAGGAACTGATCCCAGATAAGCGGATGATCAACACAAGCCAGTTGCTGCACAATCCTCGTTCATCCACGGTCTTATCTCTGGTTCTCTGGTCCAGACTGAGAAGTTCGGACCCCTGCAGACCAGAATAACCCACAGAGCTACATGTTTTAGGCTGTAAAACACTAAAGGCACTGTTTATTTCTGCAACTTTAAAGCTCTGAGGTTAAGTTAAAGAAACATCCGAAAACCTAAAGAGATGAAAGCTTCCCTAATGATTCTTCCTCTGTGGGTTTTAATGATGTTCTGCTATAAAGTTGCTCATTCAGCAGGCAGAGTATTTTGAGCCCCTCGACTAGAGAAATTTAATTGAGAACGTGTTTGCCACTCTGAGTCCACAGTTAAGGTCATCCTGGGCTGTTTACGGCCATCCAAGCGGATTATCCTCGCTCATTATGCTCGCTGTTTTGATAGCGGGCCTTTGAGATAAGGCGGCTGCTGGAAAACGCATTAGTAGCTGTTCAGATTTCCATCAGTGCAGCTGCCAGACGCTCTCTTTGTTTACACTCCATTTACCAGCGAGGTCCTTCACTCCTGGAAGGGGCTGAGGACACGGACGGCCTTTCTCCAACTCCCAGAGGCACAAAAGGAACGTCAGATTTACAGGACTGGACGGCGGAGGTGTTTACAAATTAGCTTTATAGCAGCACAAGTGAATGGAGATAAAGATCCCACCGTGAGCCGCGGGTCTCTGGTGTTTTGGGGATTTTCATCCTTGGAATGTTACTTTCGTCTCAAATTAAACTCAAATATTTTGTTTAACCTTTGAACTTTTAAAAAAGATGGAGGAAAGAACCATGAAAGTCAATTTTGAGTTGAAAATTAAACCTCTGAATGGTTGGCTGCAGTGTTTGAGGGAATGGGTCCACCCCGATCCGGCTCTGGCGGTCTGACAGCTTATCACCGAGGAGCAAACATGACGGCCCGGCCCCTGGCCCAGAGACTGGCACAGCGGCGCCATCAGGGAGCCCCGTGTGAGGAGGTGGAGGTTCAGCTGAGAGACGGGAGGAGAAGACTGAAGCAGGAGAGACAGATGGCTCAGATGTGAGTCCCATCAGGACGGGAATACCAGCAGGATCGTCTTGAAGTGGATCAGCTCGCGGCGGGACTCCGTGTAGAGGTGACAGAAGCACAAGGCTCCTCTGATCAGATCAGGGTTGAATTCATGAATATTTTATGTTCTGTGTTTACTATATTAGAGCTCCAACATCCACAGGATGTCTTTACTTCCCCGTCAGCGCCACAGATCTAAAAGCGTTTCCTGATCCTTTGGGTACTTTCTTACCTACAGTCAACCACTGATTCAGTGGTTAAGATTTTAGGAATACCTGGCCACAATTTACTGATCCAGAGATATGAAATTGGAAGGAAGTGCTTTTAATTACAGTTAGTGTGTTTCTTCTGTCCAGATTTAACACCGACAGCAGCCAGAGAGTCCTGGTTTAGGTCCTACAGTCGTGCTGAAGCCGATCTGGTCTCAAATGTTTTGGGTCCAACCTCAAGTGTGAAAAAACTTCAACAGATTCAATATTTAATTAATATAGGTGAAGCCAAACTGGAAAGAAAAAAAAAAGCTCCAAGACCACCTCCCTATCCAGCAGCTTGCAGAACCTCCTTCAGCAGCCAGAACTCCGGTAGTCACTCAGGTCATGGTGAGGACATTTTGGCTCACTCTTCTGAACCGTGTCGCTTTAATTGATCGAGCTCTGGAGATTTGCTCTGGTCTGGCGTCACCCCTGGTTTGAGATGTTTGTGCATGATGGTCAAACTTCTCCACCCTGGTCTCCTCTGGTCAAAGAACATCATTTCATAAGCACTTCCTTAAGATAAAAGATTATTCTTAAAGAGAGGATGAACGTTAACATCTAACATGCTACCCGAGGCATGTGGAGTCTGAGAAGGAGCCGTTTATCTTAGCACGGCACTCTCTGACCTTGGGTTTAATTTACTGGGATGCTCACATCTGTCCGCTGAATGAAGGACTTGATAAGCCTTCACAGATTTATGGGCATTAGGTCATTGCCGAGTTCTTTCTGTTTTGGCATTGTGCTGACACAGACCTGCTTCCATTCGACGAGAAAACTCTCTAAACTCATGGTTTTATACAGGAAATCAATGCATTTGATCTGCTGCACCCGGGTGAGATCAGCCTTCATACGCCCTTAGAAAGCAGCATCTTTGTCTAACAAATAACCAAAGGGTGGAGTCTGTGGAGTGTTTCACTTGGGGTTAAAGCTAAATAACTGGAACCTGGTAGAGACTCAGGTGGGTAAGCGACCATCTCCAGCGTTCATGGGGTGACTCCCTTCACAGGTCAACAGTCCATCATGGGGCAACACAGAGACATGCAACCATGCACACACACTTTTAGAGATTTTAGAGATAGTCATGTGCTTTCCTCTCCACTGTCGCTTCATGCATGCTCAGAATGAGGGATTGCTGCAAAGCCATCAACAATGCAGACGACTGTCCACTGTGGCTCTACGCTCTTTCAGGAGGAGTGAATGCTGCTTGGAGAGACTTGATGCAACCTGCTGGGTTTCCTTAGAGAGGAAACTTTCTGACCAACCTGGAGGATCTGATGGAGTCTGACTTTGGAAAGAACCTTGAGACGACATGTTTCATGAATTGGCGCTATAAAAATAACATTTTATTGAATTGAATGGGAGGAAGCAGAAGTACACGGATAGAACCTACAAATGTACGGGGAGAATATGCAAAAAGACCCCAGGCCAGGATTCAAACCAAAGACCTTCATGCTGTGAGGCAACAGTGCTGCCTACTGCTCCCCCCTGCAGCTCTGGTAAAAACCAGACCGTCTTTATTGCATCCAGATAAGCAGAACTTTAAAACTCGGAGAGGGCGTATTTTCTTTTTACTATCACTGCCTTTACCTGAGTGTTTTGAGTCTGATAAAGGATGAAACAGCAGTTGGTCGCTTCTCCTATTCTAGCTGGAAAAGGCAGAAACAGGAACTCCACGCCAGCCCATCATCACTGTGGCTTCCTCTGTTTTCATGTTTGTGATTTTCATGTAATTTGTCAGGTTTCAACGCAGCTTCACCGCAGTGATGATTAAAACTACTTTCATTCTCGACTCCGTTTGGTTCTGTTCAGGAACTGAATCAATAACCCTCCCGGTGCCGACACAGAGTTTCAGTCTCCATAATAAGCAGTGCTGATTGTTAGTCTAACTGCTCCGTTTCTCCTGCCCGCCAGCAGATAACAATCACATTAAAATGTTCATTATGCAGCCCGGAGACAAACACGAGGAGGCGGCCGGGGCTGCATTCATTTCCTACATCATGTGGTCAGTCTCCACCCGACACGCCGGCCCCGGACAATAAATCCATTTAAATGCAAATCAAACGCGCCTGCAGCGTCTTTTTTCTCCATGCGCAGCAGAGTTCATTGGAATGTGACCGAGGGAAGGAAATATCAGGACAGAAACGGATTGATCAACAGTCAGTCAATAAAACATTGTTTAAAAGACTAGCTACAGCTTTGTTGCTACGTCAAAGAAATTATTTCTAAAAATCTAACCTAACTTTGTACTCCAAACTTTACTGATTCCTACTTTTAACGGACATGTGGTAATGGAAACCAAGTTAATGCTTAAACGTTCAACATCTCAGTATAATATCTTACTAAAATGACTTTTTTACCCATTTGTTGTTTTAAATTCAGTTAATTTGATGTTCACTGATAGTTACAGTTTTACCCATAAAAGTAGGCATGAACTGACATGAAAATCTGTGCCGATATCAATATCCAATAATAATATTGCAGTTATGGCCGATAATGAATATTTACCAATGTTATATTTTCTGAGCCTTTAGATACTGTGGAAAAATGACCTCTGCTTCAGGTTAAACAGCCCACAATTCTGGGCTCCATCGCCATCAGGGTCACATGACCAACCCCCCCCCCCCCCCCCCCATCCCCTCTTGAAACACACATACAAACAATAATATGGTAATAAACAAATATTGTTAATATCAGTCTGGTTTTACTAATCGAGCCAATACCAATATAATAGAAATCAGCTAACATGAGCCAATACTAGTGTTTATGCTGATTTATTGTTTATCTCTTCATAAAAATAAACGTTTTCATTTTTTAGTTGTTTTTTTTTTCACTAAAGAAGGTTTTTATGTTCTCAACAGCGTCAACACAGATGAATAAAGTCACAACTACCTTTGGACCTTCACAATAAAAGCTTCAGATGTTTTCATGATTGCATTAAATCAGTCTAAACCTCTTCTGTTTTAGGTCAGTTACTTTACCAGAATTGTTTATAAATGCCAGAATATTCAGATTTTTTTTTATGTTGTATAAATACTGTTTTCAAAGTCAAAGGATTGAATGCATTAAGATTACCCAAGGCGGCGATGATCATGCAAGGCAGTTTACAAAACCTGTCAGCCAATCCTCCCCCAAATGGCTCTGACTGCTGATCAGAAAGCTCTAAATTAAATGCTTCAAAAAAAAAAAAAAACTCTTTTTACCCCCCAATTTCCAATCAAATCTAATTGATCCATATTGGCCTGAAAAAAAAACATTAATTGACAAACCTAGATATATTTGGTTACACCTTCAAGTTTTCTAATTTTGCACAAGTCTACAGTTTCAGCAAGCTGTTGACATAATCTATTTTCCTTTGATTATCACGTCCTGAGTCAGAGACTGTTTGATTAAAGGAGCAATAAGTAAGATATTTATGTTAAAAATCAGCCTAAATCATTTTCATTTCTCACCCAGGATGGAAGTAACTTTCTCAATAAACAATTGGTCCAATCCATCAACAATGTTTGAGTCACATTTTTCTCCTTTCAACCCTAAGAGGTACGGTCCAGAAACTCTTTGGTTCAGAGTGTAGCTCATGTTTACTTCCTGGCTCCTCAGCCAATCTTGTAAGATTTCCCAGGGTTCCCAAAACAGCATTTGGTATTTTATCTTGGCAAAAGAGCAGCAGCCTGCTAACATGGAAGCCAGTAAGAGAAGTGGACCAGAAATAAAACTTCATATACCTATCTTGAGGAAGTAAAAATTCACAGCAGCAACACGCCGTTTAAAAACAGCATATCAGATTGTGGTGATAGGCAAGCTGCTGTGCTGATTTGAGCCACAAGGTGTCAGTATTACTTATAGCTCCTTTAAGTAGAAATAAAACAGGTTTCTTAAACATGAAGAGAAAATTTAAATAGAAGAAACACACAAACTGACTCTTTAAATCGAATCAGCTAATTCAATTCTAGAGCACCAACTCAAGGCACAGTTAATTCAATCAAATCATACATACAGATTAGTCAAAATGTTTTCTATCCAAGGAAACCCAACAAATTGCATCAAGTCACTGACTAGCAGTAAAAAAAAAAAATATGAATTCATATGAGAGTCAAGGCAGGGGAGAAAATACTTTAGGCAATATTTAGGCAATATTTCCTAATTTTGGCCATGAAAATTTATGTCGCCATCGTGGACTACAGGCCTAAACATAACTGTAAGGGAAAGGTTTAAAAAAAAAAAGAATTTGAACTTTTAAAAATGAAACACTAAGTCTCAATCCAGATGGTTTTTTTTACTGGTTTACTTGATGAAATTTGTTGTTACTTTAGAACTAGTAATGTCTCCAGAATACCAACAGTTTCTTGTGACACTGGGCAGAATGTTTGATACTTATTCTACAAAAATGACAATTTAAATTCAAAGCTCGCGCCTTCTTTGTGTCATTATAATAAAGTATTTTTAGGTGGATATCAAGGGTGTTTCATTGGTACTTTAAGCGAAACCTTACCTGCTGAATTAAAATTATCAACATACGAGAAGTTAATTAACTAATTTCACAGCTTGATTTCATCTTTTGTGATTTTGTTTGTGGGTTATTCCCTTAAATAAATTATTTTGGGTTCATCTTATTTTAAGGCATTTTAAATCTCTGCAGAAGTCACAGTCTAAAACACTTTGATCTTATTAAAGATTCCCATGCACAATTAAATGCGTGTTATACCAACAACTTTGCCAAAAAATAAACAAACAATTAGATTCAGAAGACAACTAAACACTAATATCTGTACAACTTTGTCATGAGTAAAAACGCAAAGATTGCCATCATATTTTGCTGCGAATTAAGAGAGATAAACAGCAAAATAAACTTGATATTAACCCTCGCAGGCCTCCGATTTAACCACAGACAGCAACTGTATTGCTGCAGCCTGAGCTTGGTGGAGAAATAGCATTGGACCAGAACCAGAGGGGGTGTGAGGGAGTCCAACTGGCCCGTGGGAAGCGTCGGTGCCAGGCGCGGAGCCCCACGCTCGCCGCAGAGAAAACAACCGTTTAACATCCAGGATTAGCTGGGATTAAGGACATCTGTTGAGCAAACGCCCTGGATTGTGATGTTTTATCTTCCAGACAGCAAGTCAGGAGGGGGGAGAAAGTAACAATCCGGATTCTGGATGACACCTGGAGAAAAGCTCACCTTTAAGAGTTTTAAAAAGGCAGGTCAATATTTCAATTAGTACAGAAAGTTTTATTTGAATTAGTTTAAAGTCTCACATTAGTAGTTAAAATCTGAATGTAGCTATTCTTACTTGAGACTTAACAGCATTACAAGGCTTTAACCTAGAAGAAAAGATCTGGAGGTGGAAGAGCCTCATTAAAATTAAATGAAATTTAATCAAATAAAACTACTCACTAAATCTAGTGTTTTTGCAAATTTAATCAATTCACTTCAGACCTTTTCACAACATTATGATTCAATTTATCATTTCTGAGGCCTTTTACAGCAAGTTACCCAATTTACTACCCAAGCAGGGATGAATTATTTTAGACAGGTGCGTTGTGGGGTTTGTAGTTTTGTCACATCGTGATGACACCTAAATGGCTCACCCAGACCTACTAATGAACGCTGCCAGCACAGTTGTTAAAATAAATTAAGTTGGAAAAAGCAATGAATGAACTAACAAAAAGGGTTTAGACATACAGCTGGCAGCAGACATTAAATTGCAGGTCCCACAGGAAGCTGCAACGGTGCAACAAAGGGCTCTGGGTGAACCTGCAACAGCAATGGGGAGGAAATTCAGAAATGCTTCCAGAGGAAAAAAATAAAACGTTTGGGATTCAGAGCTCAGACCAAGCAGGAAGTTTCAGGTTTTTGTCTCCTGTTCAGGTCCACCCATGCACAGGTAAGGATATAAGAACAAGCTTTAAACAGGGGGAAAACATCTTATTGAATAAAAGATGTTGGCTGGGATGAGAACCCAAGACCTCTTACTGTTGGTATCCATTGGTAGGTTCAATTGATAAAAGCATAAGAAAGCCAGGTAAAGCACAGGTAATATCCAATAGATCGATTCAGCTTGATTACAGCAGTTTAGTTGCAGTGTTAAAAAAAAAAAAAAAAAAAGTTGAGCTAATAAAGAAGGGTGGGTAAGCTCTGAAACCTCTGGAGATGGTCGTGCACAGAACGATAAATCATAAAACAAAAACTAACTGAAAACTCTGGATAATCTTAACAAAACTGTGTTTATTATTATTATTATTATTATTATTATTATTATTATTATTATTTATTTATTTATTTATTTACTGATTAGTGATTCAGTTATAGTAGTAAATATCACAAATGGAATAATCTATTGCCATTTAACAGCAACATGAGTAACAGTTGTTTTAAACCAAATAATGTTTTAGGTATTTGTTTAGATTTTTTGTGTAAATACCTTGAAGCTGGGGTATTTTTTCGAGATGCTACGGTGTGTAAATTTGTACCGAAATTGATATGATATTAATATTGCTGTTATGTCTGATAACCGATATGTACAGATGTGTAAATGTATATATAAATATACACACTTACGTTTCTGGGACAATAAAGTTTTGCAAAATTTTGTACCGGCTGAAAACTAAATTTTTCAATATATAGTCTAGATTTACACGCTGCTTTTCACATGTCTTCTTTCGACACCGTAAAAAATTACCACACTGCTGACATTGCAACTGTGCATCATTTTAAAAACCCCATAATCCTGGCTGCAATGCATTACTGTCACATGGCCGTAAACAAACAAACAAAAATGCATGACCAACCCCATCCCCTCCCCTTTCTGAAACACAAGCACACATGGCAACTAGATGGAAATAAACATCGGTTTTCAATATCGGCCAAGTTTTACTTATCAAAGCGACACCAATATGTAAAAAAAACGATACATCGTGCATCTCAAGTATTTTTACTTCAACGTTGCCTCGGCGAAATCTGGTAAGACCTTAATTACTGAGCACTTTTCTTTCTCTGTTGTTTATTTTCTCTTTTTATTTATGTGTATTAATCAATTTTCAGATGTCCCAAACTGATTAAGTGTTTTTAAAAGGTACAATGAGCAATTAATCAATTAGAATTCACTAACAATTTCTTTTAGAGGCAAAAAAAAAATGCATAAAATGACAAACTAACAACACGGTGGGTAATAAAAAAGTAACAAAAGAAAGACAAGCTGAAATTAAATGCATCTTGGAGCTTTTTAGACAAAATGATAAAACCTAGTCAGTTTATAAACTTGTCTTTAACACATTCATCATTTTATAGTCTTATGATTGCGGGTGTAAATTAAATACTAAAAACAGACACAAACATTTTGGCACACAAATGGATTTAGAAAGTTTTCTGATGATATTCCTGAACTCAGAGAGGAGGATGGACGGGGGGAGGCAGACGGAGTCACAGAAGGGACAGGAGGGGTGAGGAAGAGGAGGGGGAGCAGCAGATGGACTCCTGCAGACAATGGAGGCAGGCAGATGCAGCCACAAAGAGCAGAAAGCTCTCCGAAACAGTCGAATGCACAAAAACACTGAGACCAACATCCTAATCTGAATCCTGAACGCCTTCAGACTGAAGCTGGGATTCATCCAAACACCAGCAGCACCTAAAACTGCAAGAAACCTCCAAGGTTTTCCTGCTTCGTGGCGTTTTAGAGCTGCTGTTCTTTAGATCAGGACCAGAACCGAGGTCCCACTGGGGTTGTCCAACTCCAGGTGTCTACAGTTAGAACATCTGTCAGCGTGTTGAGACACCCAGACCCAGGAACATCTAGAGTTGTTCTGGTAGTTTGGAGGAAAATATGAAGAGCTAGCTTTCAGAAGAGCCTGGATCTAGACTTTTTAGATCATATAATTGGAGAGAAACCCATGTCTCATTTGAATTTTGCAAAGGATGAGAGCTGCAAAGGCGTAGCAGACCTTTCGACCCGCAGTATTTATTGAAGAGCGAGGGAACGTGTGTGTGAGAGGCAGAGCTAACTGGAAAGACTTCAGCTTCCCGAGCTTTGCCCTGTAAACTGAACATCTGCACACGGTCCCTGTCCGCGTCTCTGCAGACATTTGAGAACTTCCTGCAGTCGTCCAGAGGGACTGCGAGGAGGACAAAGGGACGGCTTACCGTCGCCGCCCAACAACCCCTCCAAACACACACTTCATACAGGAGAACAGCCCGAGGCAAAGAGGAAACATCCCAAGGAGGAGGGGGGGTTTGCTGCCGGGGTGGGTGGTCTTCATGATGGGAGGGTGGGGCTCTGCCTCCACCGGCTGCAGGGCGATGATGGAGAGATGGTTTCTTTACTCTGAACCACCGGGAAGTGTTTTTGAGACAGGAACAAATTTGAACAGAAGGATCCTTTAACAGGAGTGTATCAAGTGACAGATGATGCAATTTCCCCAAATAGAATCCAGCGGACGGTGGTTTTACCAGGATCTGACGCGTGTGCAGTGTCTTTGCTCACATGTAACTCGTGATCTTATCCGCATTTAGTCACATTACCACCACAAACATCATGTTTTAGTGGGATTTTTAGGTGGCAGACCAACATAAAGGCAGGGCGTAACTTCAAAGTAAAAGGAAATCGATGCATGATGCTGGCTGTTCTCTAAAGAACCTCTGAGGCCAGAACCAGAACAGCACAGATGGACTCTATTCACTAAAACTGTGCAGTTTTTTCTTTCCACTTCCTATTTGTGCACCACGTAAGTTGGGTTGTCACAAGAAATCTCATGTTTCCAGTCCAAACGAAAACATGCGACTTAATGTACCTTTTTAAAAGCCTGAGGAACTGCAGAGGAACATCTAACCGTGTCGTTTTGTCCTCCTCCTCTGGATAAACTTCCTCAGACCCTGCTTTGGAGCTGAATCCATGTGAAAAGCTTATCTGTGTTTGTTTAGCAGGTATGAAGCTCCATTTCTCTGCAGCCGTCTCTCTCTTTATCTCCGTCTCCTCCTCCTTGCCTCGCCGAGTGCGACAGCTTCCAGTATCAGCTGTTTGGTTTGAGCCAGCAGGTAAATATTGGCCGAGTGGATGTGAAGTGAACACTTTCCACTTCTGCAGCAGGGCGCCTTAGATTAGTTTTTCCTCCCCACTCTGTGCTCTGAGAAGAAAACAGGAGCTTAGAGGAGGAGGAGGATAAAGATTATTTTGGAAGAAGACCACAGGGTCTCCTCCATTATTTTCTTACATTTATTCCTCTCTTCTCCCCTCATCTGTCCCTCTGATGTCTGCAGCCATCATCTCAGCTGGATCTGAGACGTTGTTTCTTCACCTGCATCTTTTTCCTTCTGCTCACAGTCCACCATGTCTGGTTTCATTCAAGCGGTTTATTCCCTGTGCAGCTTCAGACTGACAAGCATCGAAGGAAAAACCTAAGCCTACAGGGACCAACTCGTCATCAGATCGTTTTAATTACAATTTATAGAACTACGGATTTATTTAAAAGGCATTCTATGAATAAAAACATGATCTGTCTACTTTGTATGAAGTTTTAAGATATCCTCATTTTTTCTTCTTCAATCAAACATCTTTTAAAAGGTTTCCCTTTATTTTGGGATATCATCTTATGTTTTTCATAATGTATTGTCTAAGCCATAGTTTTGAAAAACTGTTGAATTCTAGGTTATGGGACTTAATTTTAAGAAAATATTTTAGATATTGACTCGTTGCTCTTAAAAATCATCAAAGGTGTAACCTTGATTTGAATATTTTGAAATACAACTAAATTAAAGAGAAATTGTTTGATATTTACATACTTTTCAAGATTTTCAAAAGCACATCATGAAATTTTTATCAAAGTTTGTATTTCATGATACCATGCCTAATTTTTGGAAAAAGCAGTTCAATTTAGTGTTATTTTTGGCCTAAATTATTGTTTGAGATTGTATATTAATTTTTGAGGAATTCTGTTTCAATAATAATAATAATGATGATAATAATAAAAAAAAAAATGGTTTCTCTCATCTTTAAGATTTTTGTTACTTAATGTTGAAAGATTAGCAGCTATGTCACAAAGATTTCATAATATTCTGTTTAATATTTCTAATTACTACTCCATTACTTAAAATGTATATATATTTTTTAAGTCATTTTTGTGTTACCTTAGCAGATGAAACATATCCTTTAGTTTAATTATGGCACATTTACAAAATGTTAATTAATGTACATCGTCCCTACCAAATAAATTAATAAAAAATAAAAACAAAAAAAATATTTTAAAATTAGCAGACCCTGGGTTTTGACTTTTTTTTTTTTTTTTTAGTTAATGCCAGATTTCCCCCCAAAAGAATGTTTGATCCGATTTATTTATTAAGGATTAAATCATTGTATCACAACTGTAGCATAAAATGTATAATCTAGCAAGTAACTTTTTGAATACCCAAGTACATAAACTAATAAATGTCTTTTTGTTGTTAAAGCGATCCAGGAACAGGCAGTATGAAGTGAAACCAGGTTCCCTCCATCTCAAAAACTCATCAACCCGATGACACCAGCAGCCCCGCCCCACTGAGGGCCCCCTACACCATTTAGTGGTCATCTGAAATCACTTTGAATTAGATCCGAACATCAATACGAGGAGTCGATACTTAATTTGCTCAGAGTATGTAGTGATCAGTGGTTTATTCCAAAAACAGGTGCCAGTATTACCGCCGCGGCCTTCACACAAAGAGACGACACCAAACTTTATCCAAACACACACTGGTGGCTTTGTTTAAACAGATTTTTAAATCTATAGCTTGGATTGCTCTGCAACTTGCTATAATTTGTAATCATACGTATTAATATAGAAAAGAAGACGAACGTAACAATGGATAAAAAAATAAGGAGCAGAGGGCCTGAATTTACTGAAGCCAGATTAGATCAAATCCAAATACACCTAGATTATCTTCATAATAACTTTAAATTATTATGAAGATAATAATTTAAAGTTATTAAATTCAGTCAGGAAGTGATGAAAAAGCTATTCTATTATGAAATAGTAAAAATCTGAACAATATACATTTTTCAAACTCAACCAAACAGATAAAACCAAGTAAAAAAAAAAAAAATTACTAAACTTTAAGAGCATACAAAAGGTTCTAAAACAGATATAACTCAGAGATTAGAAGAAACTGGCCAATAACCAGGATCAAGTTAAGGCAAACAAGATTATAAAATTAGTTATAAAACTATAAGATCCCAAAACAACACATAACCAACTCCAAAAAAATAACATTTGTCATGTTCAAAATCAGTCTTAAGTAATACCGGGTTGTTGGAGTCTAGTCCAGTCTAGTTAGACGGCACCACCAGAAAAAAGATAAAACCAGATCAAAAGGTTTTCCCCGTCAAATGCAGCAGGAGGGTTCCTGCTTCTTCTGCTCTGACCGTCTGCTTCAGTCCGGCTCCACCATCAGCTGTGTTATTATTAGCCGCATTAGCCTCCAACAGCTTTACGACTAAATAGAAGAATAATTGTTTCACTACTAGTGGACTGAGCCGTTGACTAAATAATATTTCTCTGCGTTAATTCGTAACGCAGTAGAACAGACTGGCGGAGCAGCATCGTTACGCTGTCTGTGTCCATGAAGCTAATATTGAAACAGATAACGTCCTGGATGTTTACTGCTTTTGTGGCAGATGCCGGAGCTTTGTCCACCTTTTAAAGTTGCCGTGTTGTACCGTTAGCTTGTATCGACCGATTAGCCCTGGGGTCTGAAACCTTTTACAGTCTAAAGAGCCATTTTTCCTACAGTCCACTTGAATTAAACTGGTTCAGAGCCGCAAATGTTTCCTGACCTTTTGAAAAAAAGACAAGTTCTAGTTTTTGATAAAGATCTACTGTAGGAAATATGTTGTCATCATTAAAGAAACGCCCTTTTATGTCTATTTTGAGGTTTTTAAAAAAAAAAGGATGGACGGGATGTTGATATTTGTGGATAATGATGTAAAAAAAGTCATAGTTCCTAACATAATGAAAAGATATTGATTTAAAATTAAATATTACTGGCACTTTTAGCATCATTCTGTTGTGAAAATTAAAAGCAATTATTCCAAGAAAAAACTGCTGAAGCCTGCAATTATTATCATTATTACATTTAAATACCATAATAAAAATATAATTTAAAGCCAAAGTTATTAAGAGCCACTGTGGAAGGTCCAAGGAGCCACAGGTTGCAAACCCATGGCATTGCCTGAAGCATCGTTTAGCATTTGTTTTTTTCCCCCCTGGTCCGTCTGACTTATAGGGAAAGTTCCTCCGAAAAAAAAAAAAAACTTCTATGTCTGCCTTGACGATAAAGAGGGTCGCATATGTTTTTGCGGCTGAACTCCACATGTTGGAGTTTAAATTCCCAGCAGATGATCATCGTTGTGATGTTTGGCTGCAGGGACGTACAGGTGGATTGAAACGCAGCTGCTGGAAAAAGTGTGAAAAATGTGAATGGGTCAGTTTATATTGATTTTAATACAAATTTAGTGTCTTAAAATAATTCATTATTTAGCATCGATCATATTGAGGTGTCAATTATTTTGACACCCCTGGTTGCGGAGTCCAGTCCACCAGTCTGAGCACTAAACCTGACCTTGGTTCTGCTCGGTCAGATGATCTCAGCTTCCACAGAGTTGCTGTTTCTGGTGACTAAACACCTCCGTCTGCCTCCAGAGACTCGGAGCGAATCCCAAACACTGACAGACCTCCTGAAACTCTCTGGGGAATCAGTTAACAGCTCCTCTCTTTGTCGCGTTATGATGCTGAGAATCGATCTTTCTGATTGGGTCTGATTATACCTCAGGGAGGTAACAAAGGAAGGTGCTCTTCCCTCTGTGGATGCTGGAGGATCCTGGCAACGACTCAGAGAAACTGAAAACTGGGGGACCACCAGCAGGGATTTTCTGTCTGAACAAAGCTCTGCTGATCTTCACTGTGACTGCTGTTGGAGTAAAGGAGCGCTTTTTAATCACCTCCTTAAGTTAACAGCAGCAATAATGAGCTCCCTTGATATAAACAGCTTCTACAACGCGACGGTTGTAAGCAAAACTATATAATAATTCTGCTTTAACCAGCTGAGGAGATAAAATGCATATTTACAACATAAACCTGTAAAACCGGTTCAGCCTTAATTACACACACGGATGCTCTGCAACAATTATCCACCCATCACAGACTTCGCTTTAATTAGGTTTCCTCTCTCCTGCAGAACGCCACGAAGCCGCAACGCCAGGCCAGAATCGACTTCCACTCGGTAATGAATCGCAGCGCTGAAATTAAACTGACGGATAATGAATCCTTTTACTTTCCCTCCCTTCCTTCCTTTGGTCCGCTGCCGGAGGAGCTGCTCACGGTCTTCGGCGTTCCCCTGCAGTGACCACAGCGGAGTTGCTGCAGAGAATCAAACTGCGGACCTTTGCAAATGACCATTAAAGAGTCATTCTGTGAAATTATGAAGGGCTACAGTTTCATGGTTCATCTGATTAACCTTCATCCAGGAGCCCGCCGTCCCCGCGCTTCACGCTGCAGCACATTCCTGAAAACCTCGTTTAAGCTGGAGATTCAAAGCTATAAAGAGTTTCAGGTGTTATTTGTGTTCCTTTCTTTCTCCCAAAACGTCTTAAGGTGTCCGACAGAACAATGTCGTCATTACATTTATGGTTTCTAAATCCTCCAAGATGATCTATTGTGGTGCAGGTAAGGACCGCAGTCCAGGAGCCAGACGCCCCGTTTCCTCAGGTGTGCCTTTAAACAGGTGGTTTACAGGGACATCCATGGAAAGAAAGAACTTTTCAAACATCTTTGATTTATTTTTAAAGGCATACATTATTCACACTTTACCCTCAGGAACTAAATTATTCCACCAAAACTACCAGGGTCAACATAATATTACTCATTTGTGTATCTTTCATGCTAGATAAATGCAATTTAATCAAAGCTGACGTCGTTATTGTGGTATTCACCAATAGCACCTTTATTGCATATTTTCACAGCACTGATCAGATTAAAATTCGTCTCATTCTGATCCAATCAACCACTTATTTAACATGTTGTAGCCTAAGACTACAGTAAGGAAAACTTTTATCCAGAATCCCAAGTATTTGCTATTAAGGTTTGTGGTTTAAAGCAGATGTTTACAGAAAATATAGCTTAGCAACTCTATTAAAACAGATTCAAGGAGTCTGAATAATAAAATCCTGGATCCAGATTCAGATCCCAGATAACAGTTCAAGATCACTTAAGCATTTTTGATTGTCCAATCCAACAATAAAACAGGCTAGATTTTGACAAGAAGGATTCATAAGACTCTCATCCAGGGCTGAAGCCTGATGGGTGTGCAGATCTCATGAAACCTGCCCGATATAATAAACCGTCAATCAGCAGAAGATGAGTGCAGACTTTCACCTACCTGACCATTTTGAAGCTCATTCAGTCCTTTGCACAACGTCTGATTCTGCAAAAGAAAACAGGAAAAACAGTAAAATTATTAAAGGTACAAAAACTACAAAGGGTAAAAAAAAAAAAAATCAAAACATGCAGGAAACACCTGCAGGTAGAGCTCACAGCAACAGAAATTGGACAGAATTACTTTTTTTTTTTAAAAATGAGTCTCCACTCCACAAAACTAGGATTGCTGTAGCTGTAAATGACTGAAACTACAAAAAGTCAACGAAGGCCAGAGAAGTGAAACGCCTCCACAAAGATTCCTGAATCTCAGGGAAATGGGGTTGCAGAGCAGCGGTTTAGAGAAGCGGAAAGCAATCAAGGAATGAAATTATTTCCTGTCCGTGCGGCCTTTCTGCTGATGCACGCCTTGCAGCGGCGAACACTCCTCGTCGCCCTGTGAGCACTTTAGCAAACAGCGAGACACAGCAGAGAAGCCTCAGGAGGCAGAACGCCGCTGTGCTATCTCAGCTGGGCCGATCCCGGCCCTCACAGCGGGATCCGTCTCTATTTGTCATCTGTAATCTAATGGACATATGCAGGAACGACTGCAGAGCCGAGCGGGGGGAAGAAGAAGAAGAAAAAAACAAAAAAAAAAAACGTAGGCCAGACTTTATTTTCCTGGCGCCGAGCAGGTGGTGGTGACACGCCACGAACAGCGAGCAGATACTCAGACAGATAAATTCATTCGGTATGCATTGCTTTTCACACGGGGGAAATTTAGAAGCCGGGCGCTGATGGTTTCCAAATCAGCTGCAGGAGGGAGTTAAGGTCTGCTGCATCAGAAGGATTATGTGACCGTCTCGCAGCGTCGACTCTCTGAGTTTGCTGAGGAGCTGCTGCAGGAGATTCAGTCGGAGGGTTACTCAGCAGAGGTGGATTCATGACCGGCGGTGACCTCTCAGCTTTGACGGCAGCGCGGAGGGGGCGGACACCAGTTATTCATCCATTTCCAGGCTATAGGGGTGTAAAAGTCCCGCATCTAAGAGGATCTGCCTCAACATTTATTTAGAACGGATTCAATTTCAAATCAGTTTGAGTATCTTACCCTGCGTCATTTATTTCTCCTAACACAGCAGACCATGACCGGTCCGATCTCCACATATTTACAGGCCGAGCATCTGCTCAACGCGTTCAGCGCGCACACAAACACGGACGTCTGCTGAGCTTTATCGTTTGATTTCAGGGAACAACATCAGGAACTGTTTGGCTGACTCTGACAGGCTTCATCCCTTCAAAGCTGCGACTGTGACATCTCGTGGGTACACGGCGACCGGCTGCCTCCACCAACTTCCTCCCACCATATTCAGACCCTGCAACAACTAGGAAATGTGTCGCAGCTAATTTTAATCAATTAAATCCTCTCAGGAGAATTTCTCTTCTTAAGTATGGTGATTATGGGACCCGACTGTCAAAGGAAAGGGTTAACTCTGTTGGTAATATGAATGTTTATCACCATTTAAGTTTGTCTTTAAAAACAAATTAATCAAGAGTCTACGATTTTTAACAATGCAAGACATAAAACTACTATGGGTTAGGGTAGTTGACCAAATTGCCTTTTAGGAGGAAAGGCTAATAGATCAAAATTTAAAAAAGGAACTGACCTTGTTTGTCCCAGATAATTTATCACATAAATGTAAATTCAAATACCTCAGTTTTCTTACAGCACGCCTCGTTTTTTTTTTTTCATGCTCATTTACATTTTTTAGGTTACAACTACAAATTATGCATTTCATTCGCATTTTATGTGACAAAGTAGTACATAATCGTGAAGGAAAATTAAACATACTTTCAAATGTTTCTACAAACATGATTCTGAAAAGTGTGCATTTTAGGCCCCACTTGATTAGTGTTGCACCGATACCAGTATCGGACGGGGCCCCGATCCAGCACTAAAATGGTGTATCGGTAAGTACCAACAAATAGGGCACTGATACCATTTTCATGTTTGTATGTCACGTGAACGCAGCCTTCTCTCTCCCGACTAGTATTATACATGTTATATAAGTTCATGAAAGTTTTTTTTTTTGTTTGCAAATTTGTTTTTATCCTTCTCACCATCAGAAAACCTACGTTTTTGTCACCGCCTTTTTAGCTTCCAAGTCAAATATGCAACTTAATTTCCCCAAAGCTGCTCCTGCAGATGACTCTCTGCACAGAGATCCTCATTTAAGTTAAATTGGCTATCATTGTTTTAAAGGCTTCCCCATCTCTGGTCCAGAGGACAGCATCTAAAGCTGCTGAAAAGTAGACATTTCTTTTGAGGAATCTACATCAGGGCGACCAGGAAGAGGCCGAGCCCAGACAAGCCAGCCTGAAGAGTAATTTATAACACTGGCTGAGGTGTTGGAGGTCAGTCGCAGGAAACGACAGGCGGCCGTCTGATGGGTAGAGGAGGTGAGAGGAGGCTGAAGCATGACGAGGAGGAAGGAGGCCAGTCCCTGGAGCGTCAGCAGCTGATGGCAGCATGAGGTTGAAACATGTGCCCACATGTCAGGGCTCAATTAGAAGTGTGGCTCGCACATATTCACAGCTCCACCAGGAGAAAAGAGCCACTTAGTTGCAGTGAAAATGACTGCCGCATCATTCAGAACACCTTCGGATACTGTCTCCACGACATAATTACACAAGGAATTGGTAGGATTACTCCTACTAGCTGATTTTACAGCTATTTGTTATTACAAATAATATAAAAGCATGTAAATTCATCAACAACTGGTGGACCTTCTGTCAAAAAAGGCATCAAACAAGGGTTAAAACTGTAGTAAAACACACCAATTTCTATCCAATTTAAAAAATATACAACTTGGTTACCATACGGTACAATCAACACTCCTTTCTATTAAATCAACCCATGTGAAGTTCCATAATTTATGATATTTAGAAATATAACAGTTTAAATAATAATCTGAACAAAAATCTAAACCTATATGCTAAAAAACAATCCCATTGATCTGAATACCGGCAAAAAGACTTTATGTTTAGTTAATATTCAGGTTACAGTTGATTTAAAAAACTGTGCATGTAAGATAGTTATTACTGGAAACATGATATAAAACATCCAACTGAATTGACGTATAAATTTCTAGAACTAAAATTTGATAAATCCTTTAAAGACACTAAAAGGAATTCCACAAGGCTCTTCCTTGGGACATTTTTTCTTACGGGAGCTCAATTAATACTTTTCCTAATTATTAAATCCCAAATAAAAATATGAAACAAATTCAAATCAAGATTAAAAACTACTGTTTCAGATCAATGTCCTAGTTTATTTATATGAATCCAACTTAGAAGCACAACATTTTCTACATGTGTAGAAATAAAACGGTCACAGAATAAAATAATTGTAAATGAAACTACAAAGTTGAAGGTTTTAAAACATGATACAGAAGGTAACATAAGAGATATGTTGCATTTTTTTAAGTTTAGCTCTCAGGTGACCAATGCAAAGACAAGAAAGCTCTTTAAATGAGATTACACCTTTTCAAGCACCATCACCTGTTATGTACTTGGACCATAATGTGTCTTTTTGCACTTAATGTAACGTCACTGCACACTCAACAAGCAAGAAAGATACGAAGTTGTTATGCAAAAATAAAAACCTATGCAGACAAATTTCTGAATGCACACAGAATTAAACCCAATAATGTTGAAGGATGAATGAAGCATCCAAGTCTCTGCTTTTATTTCCAGTCAGCTTTCCCTGTGGCTGAATAAGAAAAACCCATCGACTTGCCTTCATGTCGACTTAATGCTTCTAGTATAAATGGTTCTCAACTTTAACTCTTCATGCACCTTCCTGACTAAACAAACCAACCTCTTATTGGTTTTTTTTCATGCTTTTTACCTTCTGAATGAATAAAAACATGAAAGCTTTTAAAGCCAGGTCGCCCGCACAAACATTTTAGAGCGGATCATTCTGAATCGTGCGTACGTCTCAGCTCTATGCAGCCGCTCGGAGCAGGAAGGTTTTACAATATTTTCCTGATTTATATCTGCACCTGCACAGTTTTCTTCTCAGCGCTGCATCAAAAACTGAGGGAAACTGTCGACAGCAGGTCTCTGCAGGAAAAATTATTTGAGTTTACGGAGCTGCAGACATAGACAGGCCTCTCAGTTTGCCTCCGGGAGCTGTAGATGATTCAGTCATTCATTTCAGCTCTGCAGCCACGGCTGCAGGCAGGAAGACGGCGTCCCACTCCGTCTCCCACTATCACACAGCAAACTACCTTTTCATTAGGTGCAGGTAAATGAAACTGTCTTCCGTCTCTGCGGCTGCACACGAAGGAGCAAGGACAAAAAAAGAAGAAGAAAAAAAAAATCCATTACAGGCTGGAGAGACTGACGGAGATCCTGCTGACCGAGTTTTCTCTGATAGAGGAGGAAACACCTCAGGTTGCCGTTATTATCACACATCATTATGGAGTCTGATAAATCCGTCAGCAGCTCCAAATGCTTTTCTGTCACACAAACCAGCCCAAACAGGATCAGCTTGAACTTGGCCTGCATGAAAAGCAGATTTATCCTTAAGATCTTTTCATTGACAGTCTGGGGTTTTTTATTTCTGCATTTGCCGTTTCTTTGGATGATTAGACATAAAATCTGTACTGTTTATTACATGGTTTCACAGGTTATCCATCAAAAAAGCTCGGAATTAGACCATTTAAATTAGACATAAATGTCAAATATCCAATCAAAATACGTTTATTTCCAGTGTTAAAGTTTTTTTGTAATTACCATTAAGTAGTGTTGCACCAATACCGATATCAGTATTGGACGGGGCCCCCGATCCAGCACTAAAATGGTGGTATCGGTATCGGCGAGTACCAACAAATAGGCACCGATACCATTTTGATGTTTGTATGTAACTTGAACACCGCGTTCTCTCTCCCGACTAGTATTATACATGTTATATAAGTTCATGAAAGTTGCACTATTTTGGCATTTGAGAGCCAAAACTCAGGGTTTAAAAGAGATTATTCAATTTTTAATGTAATTTTACTGTTTTACTGTTACACTACTATTATACATGTTATAATTTTTGGCCTTTGAAAGCCAAAAGTTTATTCAACTATTGTCACCCATTCCAGGTAGGCAATAAAAAAAGTTCTACTACCCTAAGTAGTATGCAGTTCTTCATATACACACACACACACACACACACACACACACATCAATTTCAAACAGATGGTATAGGTATGGTATCGGCCAATACTGCACAGCCAGGTATCAGGTATCGGGGCCAAAAAATGGCATCAACGCATTTAAGTACAAAGTAAAAAAACAAAACTTCTGCACTGACCAAAAAACCTAGCTATAAAACTAAACTATCACTGTTGAGACAGGTTTTCCTCCAGTTTAGCAATAAGTATGACTATTAAAACACTATTTTTTTCATTTTTTGCAAAATATACAACTATGTATTTCATTAAACCTGATTGACAGAGGGTCAATCAAATGGACATGTGAAACAATTAGGACATACCAATAAATGTTGAGTTCTTTACAAAGAAACTTATAAAAAATGTCTATAATCCCATGTTTTATTTCTGGAAAACAAAGATTTAATTGAAATTAACAGAATTAACCTTGTTTTACTCGTCAAAGACAAAATTTGTTTTCCTGGTGAGAAAACGTTAGGACGTCCTTCCACCTCGCTGCTCCACAGCTGCTATCAGGTGCTTTTCCAGAAAGGATTTATTAGATCTATGCCATACATGTCAACTTTTCTAGAGTCCAAATAAAAATCAGTTTTAGGTGCATCTGTTCGAAGAACGTTGTTCCAGAAGTCCTGGTCTGAGTTTCTGTCCTCTCTGGAACATTTCCGCCTGGCCTTCATGTTTTTCTTAGACAGTAAAGGTTTCCTCATTGCACACCGGCCCAACAGAGCTAAGCCTGGTCACTCTGCTTCTGATTTTCCAGACATTGGTTTTCACGTCAACAGGAGCATAAGCCTGCTGTAGGATTTTTGGAGACTTCTTTCAGCATGTTGCGGTCTGCTCTCAGGGTCAACCTGCCTGGCCTTCAAGACCTGAAAATGTTGCCGGTTGTCTCGAATCTTCTCTGTTTTCTATAGAGTAGCTTTAAGACCTCCTCACACTGCTCACCAGACTAATAAACTGGCTACTAACGTCTATTCAAAGGCCTTAAATGCCTCTTTGGATCTTACCAGTATTGTGGAAATTCCTGTTAAATATCCTAATGTCTAAATATGTTGAAAGGCAAGGTGCCTTCATGGAGCGTCCTAATGGTTTACTACTAAATGGACTTGTGAACTTCAGAGGTTTGAGTTGAATTTGCTTTTGATTAAAACTGGTCCTGGACCAGTGTTTCTCAATCCTGGTGGTCAGGGCCCACTACACATGTTTTAGGTGTTTCCCTGCTGCTGCTGACCTGAATGGTGACGATAAACAGGCTTCTGCAGCACTCCATCGCATACTGAAGCTCGGCGCACACTGTACGAGCTTTGGCCATTTTCGGGCCGATTCTTCAGTCGTGCGAGAATTTTTTGGATTGGGCCGAGTTTCAGCTTGATCGTGCGTCCTGCGTCGTGTCGTATACCGGGGCGATTCGCCTCTCACGACCAGCTCCACATCAGGAATTGGACGGTCGGATGAAAATCAAACGTGTTTGAAATTCAGTCGGCCCTCGTGAGGGATCGTGAGCGCATCCTGCTGTTGAAGCAGAGCTACGAGCCGATTTCCCCCAACCTTGCGCACTGCGCACGTACAAACAAGGAAGTTCTTCTTCGTCTTCTCAAACAAAAACATAGGAGCGGAGAGAAGCATGGTGGCGGTACGTGTGACGGAGTCAAACTACGGAGGAGTAACTCGTAGAATTACCAAGGCAGAACCTTTCGTTCTAGTGAGCCTCACATTAAAACAGTGAGCATCGACACTTCCGCCTTTTTCTTCTTCTACTGTTGTCATTTGGCTTCCGGGTAGACGAGTCCGAGTAGCGCCATCTCTCTGTTGGAATGAGTCCGACATGTGTTTTTTGAACGTACAGTGTGAGCGGTTAGGTCGGGCTGTACAGTAAGAACAGATGTGGTGAGCTGTGAACTTTTAAACCCTGTGGTTTCATCATACAGTTTGAGCTGTACATGAGTACCACACAGGAAGTCCTGCAGCAGATGCACTGGACCCCCAGAACCCCGAAGTCACAATCACCGTCTAATGACGGTCCTGAATCCGTGGACACCCTGTCTAAGAAAACAAATGTAGAACTGATGTAAAACTAACATCAAACCGGCTTGAGGAGGTAAAGCAGTCATTTAAATGTGTTCTGCAGCAGAGATACATCTTATTTATGCAGGGCAGTGGGAGCGGAGGTCCAGGAATGAGAATCACTGGATTGAACCTTTAGACTAGACATTCATCACTATTAGTTGGTGTTCTGGCTTTGATTTATTTTTATATTTGGTTTTGAACTGATATTTTTTTTTTTTTTTTACACACTGTGGACCCATTTATGCTGTGATTTTAAGATGATGTGAAACTGTTGATCAGTGTAATGAGCGGTGCATGTCGGACCGTCTAACGATGAGCTGCAGCTCTCAGTCGAACCTCTTTCAAGCTTTTACATCATTACGGTTCTTTCACTCCCGCCAGCATCAGGAGGTTTCACCTGCCTGAACAATGGCTGTGAATCACACCCGGATCTTCATGTAAAAGAAGACTGAGGTGTTAAGCCTGAATTGTCTGGCCGTCCTTCAGTATAAGAATGTTTCCTGGGACTCACAGAACATGCGTTTTTTTAAAACCTGCTGGAGTGTTTCAGCTGTGGATATTTTCAGGCTGAGCTTCGTCTTTTCTCTGCGTGCACAGATTTCTGGGTGAAATCGAGCCTTTGTACCCCTCGTTCAGTTTTCCCAACAAGAGCAATTCCTCCTAGCTTTGATCATTTCCGTGTAATGTTCCAGCACATAATGTTTCACAGGATCCCAATTTTCACTGAACTCTCATTTCCACTGAAGAAGCAATTTTCTGACTCAATCTCAGCCCCTCTGATTCGTCCTCGGCAGAGTTTCCTACTGCAGCCTGAAACCTTAAACGCTGCTGGAAGAGATTTCATTCCCATTTCGGTTTATTTCATCAGCAACTTTATTTGAGATAAACATCTACCCAAAGACACCTGCAGAAAATGAAGCCACATGACAGCTTGTGTAAACATTTTTTTACTCGGATAAAGACGTCTACAGAAAGGAGAACTTGGCAGAACTTCAATCTGAAGCAGATTTCTTTCGTCAAAAAGGTCAGATTTTCATTTGACCTTTATTCATACAGGTACTGTCATTGAGATCCAAGATCTCATTTTCAAGAGAGACCTGCTTGATCAAACAGGGAAGAGAAACAGAGCTGCATTCAAAGCAGCAGCCTGATGGATCAATCGGGATTAATGTGAATACGAATCCAGTTGTTCATTATTCCCCTCAGATCCAATTACATACATATATATATATATATATTAGATAATATTGACTCCCAAGATCAATTATCAGTTTTTAAAGTAAACACTGGTCATAAAATGATTCCAGTGAGTTTCTGGATTCACGTGAAGCCAAGCGTTGACCTGGCTCCACGACCAAAGATGTGCTCCTACGTCTTCTGAGCCTGGTTTCAGTCTGGGTTCCAACCGGTTGTGGATCAGTTTTATTCAGGTTTTACTCCAAGTTTAGATATGCACTGGTTTTAGAGCAACAAGGGATCTGTCTTAGATTGATATGGACTTTTTTTCCCAGTTTTAGTCTCATCTAGATGGGGAGTAGACTCCTTTTTCCACTGGTCTTGAACTAGATTAGCACTGGTTTCATACGTGTCCTAGACCTGTTTTGGACCGATTAAACTGGATTTAAACAGAGCTCCCTTGGTGCCCTCTTGTTTTTGGACAGGTTTGATGCTAGTTTTACATCAGTTCTACATTTGTTGTCTTAGACAGGGTGTCCACAGATTCAGGACAGTCATTAGACGGCGATTGTGACTTCGGGGTTCTGGTGGTCCAGTGCATCTGCTGCAGGACTTCCTGTGTGGGCTTAGTTTTTATTCATCAATTCAAGGTCTGGGCTCGTTCTGCTGCAGGACAAACTAAGCATCTTCTTGCAAAAGCAATGCTGCATGACGACGGCTGCAGATAACACGCCTGTCGCTGTTCATTGCAGTTTGTTCTTGGGCCCGATCGACTGCAGAGAACAAGTCTGGTTATATTTGGCATGTTGCTACGGAAACTAGCTTTTCTTTGAACTATTGTTGCTTCTTCCTTGACGGCGGGGGAACAACATAAAAAAATATATTGTGCTGAGGCTTTTCTTTCCACACGTGAAGTTTCACTCGGACCATGTCACGCTGAAGCCGAAACAAACTCGCTGCCAACTGAGTCACCATTTTCATCGCAGTCATCACTCTGCCTGGATCCGGCACACACATCCACCCACTGCCCCAAGGAGAGACGGCACTCAGAAAAACCACGGAGCCTGAAGGCAGCAGCGCCACTTCAGCTCACTCTAAATAATTGGGTTAATTTGGCCGTTTAGGCTGATGGCGCCCCAGGATGGTGACAAAAAGTCCACAGCAGCAAAAATACAAAAAAAGTAAAGTTGGCTGCAGACGAGCTCGCTCTCTGAGCCCCCCCCCCCCCCCCCCCCAACTCCATTTATTTTTAATTGCTTTTCACCATTTGTCTGCATCTTTGTGTCTGTGCAGCACTCGATAAGCAACCCAGTAATAGGGAATTAATTTGAATGCTCTCACAGAGGTAGCAGAAAGTGCAGCTTTTAGAAGAAAAACTTACTGGGTGGTGATTTTTAATTCACCTTAATTCAGCTCACAAGAATGAGCCCCGTTCTGCCGCTTTCATTAGTTTTCTGAGCCCCGCTCGCATTCCCATAGAGAGCCTAACAAAGCAGCCGGCGTCTCTGGCAGACTGCGTGCAGAAACACAATGTATGTCAGAGGGCAGAGAGGGCGCACCGCTTTGTGTGCGCCGAGGGTTAAACGAGTCCCAGAGAAGCTGCAGAAGAAACGCAGCGAGCACAAAGTGGTTTTCAGCACCAGCTGAAAATGTCGTCTGAAGCAGCGAGTGCCCGTATCCACATCTTCAGAGGGATAAAACCAGAAATCCAGACACAGGAGGAGATGAGAGCGAGACATTTCACCTTTTCCTTTTATATGCACTATTTTTAGTCTGGTGAAAGCTGGCGTGTTAGAAAAGTGGCGGCAAACTCACCGTGATGTGGCCACAGAACCGAGACAGTCTGAACGCGACTTTGCCCGCAGTCTCGTTTGTAGAGTGGATTTAAGCTCGATTTGGACGCATTTAATTTGGTTTTAAACCGGTTTCTGGAAATTCTGCAAATTTAGGAGTGAGAAGGATTACCGTTACTCGAAACGTATTGATGAATCTAGTGGCATTAAATTGTTTGAAAAGGCTAAGATTAGGTCACAATGCTTTTAGAGGCATTTGGCTCATGGGTTATGAGTAATTGGGAATTGGATCTGTAAGTTTTTAAATCAAACCCTTCAGGAAATGGTTTATTTTTTTCTAAGCTAGGATGAATCCAGTTGCATTCAACTCTCAGAGCAGATTTAGGATGTCAACACCTCACTACATGAATAAAAATTCAACACGATGTAGTAATGCACACAACTGGACAACTTTACACAAAGCGTTAGTGAGGCTTACACACATCTGTCATCTGTTTGAGACTTTATTTTACATTTAGTTCACAGTTTTAGATCAGATGTGAACATCGCTGAATTTGGCCACCTTGCTTTTTAAGACCAGTTCTAACTCCATTGTTGGATAAATGTTGGGATAAATTTGGAGTTTTTGACAAATCCATATTCTTTTTCCTGGTTTAATAAGAAATATTTTCATGCTCTGCATATTGGTGATATGTTTAAACTGCAGCTGCCTTGAATGGCCACCAAAAATATTATTTTTTTTGTGGCAAAGTTGGTAAAACTTGAAGTGCTGGGGTCATTGTGTAAGGGTAAAGAAACAAACAAATCAAAAAAATGGCTCAATCTTAACCAATATTGTTACGTTTTCCCTATGTCACACAAGCCTAAAAGAGAGCAAGGTGGCTGTACTATTGATTGAAAATAAAATAGATAAATTTTATAAAAAGACTTGCATCCCAATGATGTACTGCTTAGCCTTCCTGTTACCTGCTGAAAGTCTAACTCTCCTCTCAAGCCAGGATGAACTGTAAAAACGTCTCCACGTGTTTGGCTTTCTTTCATCGCTGTGCTTCCCCTCACTTCCTGTTTTACCTCCCCACATCTGAAAACAGCCGGCTTTGCTTCTTGTTCCCTGAGTAACAGCATCCACACTGAAAAGTGTCAGGATCAAATGGGGGAGAGCTTAGTATGCCGCATTCACTGATGAGGAAAACCCATCAGACTTTTTCCCCGTTTCAGACACCAGCTGGTCACCAGTCAGGGCCAAACAGCCCAATTCCAGCTCTACTTCTCTGTGTGTTAGTAGTTTTGATCTTAAACTTAAACTCCAGAATGTCTGCCGTATTTACATTCATAGACGTGCAGCAACAAAAATTAGGATGCCACCGTTTTACAGTCGTGTCAGAGGTCCTAAAATCCCAGCCCTGTGAGGGAAGGATCAGGAGGCTTTCTAATCCAAACTTTACAACACAGGTGTCAAACTCAAGGCCCGCGGGCCGAATCCGGCCCGTCAAGGTAAATTATCCGGCCCTCAAGAGCCAAAAAAAAAGGCACTTCGTGTCATAAAATAGAGGCATATATCCTTTTAAAGTGTATAAAGTGGCTAAACCTGTGCCTCCTGTAAGTGTAACTCACCCCAATATCAACTTTTTTTGCAGATAAACTGTATAAACTAGGCCTAAGGTTGCTACTTTTAAATTACTGTGCGTTTTTTTTATTCTTCTATGTGAACTGGAATGAAATTATTAAATGAAAAGTATCGTCCATACACGTGCAACCGGCCCTTTTAATGACTTCATGACGCCAAAGTGGCCCTATATAGAAATGAGATTGACACCCCTGCTTTACAACAACAACAGCAGCTAGGTGAAGTTTCTCCTTGCTCGCGACGTTGCAGCATCCATCAGCATCCTCGGTCTGTTGCCATGGAGACGGTCGGTCCTTCCTGCCCTCATTCCTCCACGGCGTCTGGTTTGATGCGTTTACATGCGCCCTGTTACGATGGGGGGGGGGGAAAAAACGTTTTCCACGGTAAACCGAGTTCCCATCAGGTCTCTTCATCCTGCCTCCTCCTCCTCTTCCTCAGTGCAGCACAACATCCCGTTGCTGCTGTTGAGCCATCACTCACAGCGACCTTGTCGAGGAAAAGCAAATTAATGTCCCATTTGTTATGCGGCACTCTTTGTTAGCTGCTGACTGCCAGAGCAAACCCCCCCACCACCCCCAACACCAACCCCCTCTGCTCTTTCACACCTCAATCATCCTCCTAACCATCAACCTCCTCTTCCTCGCCTGCAGACAACACAGACTTCAGCCGTTTGAAGACGACAAACTGCTCTTCCTCCTTTAACGCGCGCAGATGAATGAATCGGAATCAGTTCGGATGACGTGCTTTAAGAGCCGTCTTTCCCAAGAGGCTGCCCTTCATCGCATTAAACAAATAAAACCCGCAGAGCGTCCCAGTTACTCAACACCAACCACTTCTGTCTGGTTCCAACAGTAAATCAGCTGACACGCTCACAAAAAGGTCCAAACCAGCTTTTGGACATTGATTTGCTGCAGCTCCATGTAAAAATATTCACCCCCCCATTAAATTGTTTTGTCATTGTCTTCATTACAATCACAAATGTTAATCTATCTTAACAGCTTTTATGTCATGGATTAAGACAGGGTAGACCAAATGACATGTTTTAAAACCAATATAGTCTTACAAATAAAACCCTGGAAAGTGTGGATCTTCTTTCTTCAACAGGGATATGGAAGTTGGTCGGAGCTGAGAGAGGATCCTGAAAGAATGCCGTTGGATGTTGCAAAAAACTTGAGACCAAAGCAGGAGGACATCCTCAAACATGCAGCCAGAGCTCAAATAGCATTATTGAGATTGAATAATGTGTTAGAACGGCCTAGTCAAAGTCCAGCTCTAAATCCAAACGAGAATCCGTGGCGAGACTTAAAAACCTTATGTTCTCAGACGTTCTCCACCCGTTCAAACTGAGCTTAAGCTGTTGTGCAAAAAAAAAACCCCGCAAGGACAACAGACAGTGGATGGATTATTATAGCAATAATTTGTTCAGACAGTTTGAATTCTCTGAGTATTAATAGAATAAGTCCCGTTTTGAACACGGAAATCAATCTATTTATTTATCATTTTCTATGTGAATTACTCCTAAATCAAGGCATCAGCAGCATAACTTGAGATTCACTAAGAGAGAAATCCTTGATTCTAAACACTTAAAGATTTACAACTTCCCTAAAAAGGTTGGAGAATAAGATTTTTAATCTCGTATCAGGAAGTATAACCATTGATTGGTTGATCGCTGATCTTAAGGTGGTTTTAATCCAGATAAACTGACCCAAAACTTAAAATTAAATATTAAATTGGAGGCTTTAAAAAAAAAGATTAATGTTGGAATAATTATTTCTTTGTTTTGAGAGGATCAGAGCAGAATGATTTTTATCAGCATCGTTTCTCATAAGTATCTGTATCCGCCGTGAACGGTGCGGGAATCAGCAGCCGACTTCCTGACTCGAACGTTGCACACGGATCCATTCAAGGCTGCTTTTCAGGCCTTGAGCACGTCAGCATTTAAACACGTCCTCCTGCTGCTTTTGTTAAATATGACTCCTAAGTCGACTGTTTCAGCTCCCATTTAGTTACCAGGCAACTTGGCAGCACGCTTTAAGAGACGTGATTAAGCAAATGGACCATTTTCCCTCTGGAGGCTCGATAAGTACGGTTTACTTCCGATTAGTTGGTTTCTCTCTCCTCCACAAGATGTTTTATCAAATCCAGCTTTTTACAACAGTAAAGAGATGGGAATCACTGTCAGGCCTCAAATCTAAACTCGGACCAGGAGATCAGTATGATGCTGCTGCTACGTTCAGAGAAGCTCGGCTCATGCCGCTCCGCTTCCATCCAGCGAGACGCAGTTTATTTACAGACTCTCACTTTTAAAAGCACGGGCGGGCTATTAATAGAGAGGCAGCCGAAGAAACTGAATCATGCCATCTTCTGGCTGCAGCAGAGAGAAAAAGGGACTCTCTGTTGACATAAAACCAGCAAGGACGTGGAGATCCTGCAGCTCAGAATCACAGAGATCTAGAGTTCAAACCCTCAGGAGATCGGTCTGCAAAGGACTACAACCTGAAGGCAAATGTAAAATAAAGCTCCAAAGATGCTGAAAATGTCATCAGCAGCACAAAATATGAGATATCCATAGAAAACTGCACTGTCCAGATAAAATTATATGTGCACAAAATACTAAAAAGATGTTAAAGGATTTCTTCCTAACATTAGGCACAGAAGTAGCTTAAATAACTTAGATGCATGCAACTAGGGTGTCCTCAGAGGCATGGGCTGCATTTCCTCTTAGTTTCAGTCCAATACTTATATTTTGTTTTATCTTGTGCAATGAAACACAATTAATTATTTATCTTGTGCTTTTTAAACACAACCCAGAAAAACTATATAGTGTTCAATGCAAAATCTTTATCTGCAGCTCAAAAAAGGAAAACATTCTGATCGGTCAAAATTACAAAGTAGATACGTTGGTAAAAACCTTTTTCCTGCCACAGCAGCTCCTGGCGGCCATTTTGGCCCACCGAACCAGAGCCACGCGTGCCCCGCCCTCTCCGGCAGGTTCCCCCCTTCGGTCCGCCGTCTCCAGCTGGAGCGCTGACTCACAGGTCAGCGTAACCCGGCAGAAAGAACAGAAGCTGCATGGCTGATATTTTTAGGTGAGTGACTCACAGACTCGCATCTTTCTTCCCCCCGTTTCCACATTTTCACTCCCCGAACGAACGTCTCAGCAGCTCCGGAGCTTTAATGATCCAGCAGAACGAGGATTCGCTGCTGGATGATGTTCTACGGGTTTCATGCCTGGTTCCAGCCTCTCGTCTTTAGTTCTGTCTTAAAGGCCGAACTGAACTTTTACAGAAGACGGCAGATGAGCTGATTTATTCTTTGAAATGTTGAAAGCTGAAATTAGATGACCCTGATGCTGCTGGAGGAGGCGCAGGCCTTCACATCTTTATCGGATGTCATCAGCAACAGATGAAGCAGCGGCGATAAAAACCAAACAGACTAAAGAAGAGCTCCCAAAAAACATCTGACGGAAGGTTAAAGACATCACTAGTGTCCTGGATTTACCTAAAGTCACAACTTGAATAAATACAGGATAATATGAGATGAAAATCAGAAGAATAGTTTGGAAAACAGAATAAAATCTGGGTAAAACAGGGACAGTAAAAAAAGAAAAGCAATCTGGTTAGAAATGGAGATCTAAACAGAAAGAACGAGCATCTTTCCAGTGGTGTGAGAGAAAAAAAAAAACAGAATAAAACATGATGAAACTAGAGTAAAGTGGGTTATTAATCAAATATCAAGTTGGATTCAAAAGCAAAATTAGACTAAAATTTGGATAAAACCAGTAAAACAAAACAGAAAATAATAAAATTGGGATCTGACCAAGACAAAACTGGGACAGAACCTGAGGGAAAAGAATACAATCAAATTAAAATTGGGACGAATCTATTTAATTTAAAATGTAAATAAAACATAAAATAAAAAAAACAATAGAAATTTAGATAAAACCGGCAAAACAAGTATCTTTACAGTGGAAATAAAAAGCTTACAAAAAAATAGGATAAATCGGAATAAAATTAAATAAATAAATAAATAATAAAACCAGGAAGGAACAAGAGTAAAGTAAGACAAAGCTATGATAATCATTTGGATTAATATTTAGAAAATAAAAAAAGGACTAAATTAGACACAAAGTTGAATTTATTAAAATTAAGATAAAAACAGAAAAAGAGACATAAGAAATTTGTAAATAGTGATTTGCAATATTTAGTGTTTCATGATCTCAAAGCGTTTTAAAAAAGTTTGACATTAGGTTGATAAAGCAGGTTGTGTAGAGTGAACAGTTACTCAGCGGGTTAGTTTAGCAGGAAACATTAGCTTGTGTCGGTAAAAGTGGAAACAAAACAAAAACAAGCGTTGCATTAATCCAACCTAAAGTTTTGGTGCCCCTCCAAGAAAGAAACTGGGGACACGGCGCTGGTTTAGACGCCTCTTTGGTTACATTTATAAGAAAGTGAAGATAGTTTAAGGTCCATCCTAACAATGTGCTACCAGTTACAGGTATGCGGTACACAGCGTGGCGTAAGAATGAAGCTCCTGCTCATTAAAACAGCAGAAATAAGCCGGTTATTAGCAGCTCAGGAGGAGATCAGACCATGAACAGGAAACTCTGCAGTGTTTAGTCTTTACTCGGCCCTTTTCCAAGCCAATGTTTGTGTCACTGCTGCTTTGATTAAAGGGATTTTCGGAGCTTATATTGCCCACCAACCAGATCAGCATTATCAGCATTAAAGCAGCGATGCCTGCAGCTACGCTGAAGATCTGGGGACCAGATCAGATTGGAGAAGGGACGGCGGGATTAGACGCTCTGAGGCGTAGACCTGACAGCTCATCGCGGCTTAACGGAGGCGTGATCCCAGAGTCGACGCTCATATCCCTCCATCTCCTTAACATCTGATCCAAGAACCGATCCAGGCTGCCAGGACAGAGCGGGCGGGGCTATCAACCATGTTTAGGGTGAAAAATCAACAACACATGTAGATGTTTCACCAAAGAAAAGAGTATATTTTGGGTATATTTGATGCCGGGCTCAAGAGGAAGCTTAGGGGGACAAACTTGAGCAAATAAAATCTGTCCCTAGATCAAAAATAGTTGATGCAGTTTGCAGGATTGGACCCAGAACATGGAGAGAATTTGAGACGTTCTGCTTCACCTCTTTAATGTGCAGTGATGATAGTAAATATCGCCATGTCGGTATCAGCCCTCATTTCCCCCTCAGTCTCCATCCAGCAGGGGGAACATCTTCTCTGCATGCAAGAGTATGTTTTCATGACACCTAGACTGTACCAGGGCATAGTAATACTATCCTGCATGGTGATGAGGATAAATTAAGCAGGATGCCTTAACATCTACCAACTCAGTTTGACCAGAACTCAAAATCCTCACGAAATACTTCATAAAACAGTCGACTGGCCCAAACAGGGATCAGAACCGGAACCAAAACAACATCAGAAATAACGTAAATAATGATAGCTAACGATTTACAAATAAATTAAGTAATGTGACATAATTCATACACAATGCTAGTCTATGATTAAACACAACGACTAGAGTTCCTGGTTTCTTTACTGGATCAAAGTGCCAGGTACAAACTGGTGAAATGACCTGGAGCTGCTTATGAAGTTCACATGGTAGTGCTTAAAAGAGGAGGAAAACAAAAAAAGCTCAGCTTTTTCATGATTTCACCCACTTGGATCATAGATTAATGGGACAAATATTCCCAACTATTACAAGACAAACTAACAAGACTTCCTCCGCAGGTGCGGAATGAGAACCCGAAACAGAAATCCAGATTCCTGGTTTTTCCAACAACGTTCAGTTCTGCTGACAGGTTTACTTAAAACTGGAGAAGCAACAATTCTTATTGAGAGGACAAAGAGTCAAAGCATCGCCCACAATAGGACACATATGTCCAAATAGCTCAGTGAGGAAGAACAGGAGCTCTCAGCCCTCCACCTCCCCGAGGACATGTTGACATTTCCAGGCTCGGTTACTTATTGTGGCTGCAGTGTGACGCTCATGATGTTCGCTGGGTTCTTTATTATTGCCAGGCAGGTGACCCCTGTGACCTTTCACAGAGACGAGGTGTCCCCGTGGACCTCCGGGGTGACCGAGTACAACAATCTGCAGAGGAGACAGGCAAGCTCAAACTGCAGCATCTAATCTGGGCCCTACACGTTCAGGGAGGCATTTTAACCCAGCTGGTTCTGGTCAACCAATCACAATGTCCGATGTATGGGCGTGCTTTCTAAAATGTTGTTTTTTTTTCCTTCATTTGACTAAACAATTATATAACTGTAAAAGAAAACAAAAATGTTAATAGAAAAATTAAATAATTATTAAAAAACTAATTCAAAACACTAAATAATGGAAAGTAATAATAAGTAAAAGACTATATCGAGAGAGAAAAAAAAAAAAAAAAAAAAAAAAAAAAATTATATATATATATATATATATATATATATATAATAAATTATTTATATATTATATATATATATATATATATATATATATATATATATATATACAAATAAACTGAAAACAAAGAAAATACAAAATATTAATTCTATTAAATATAAATTTTTTTTTTTTTAAAAACATACAAAAATGTTAAATAAAAATAAATGGTTAATTTTTCATCATGCGAATTTAAATTTTTAATTGCAAAATAAGCCCAATAAGACCCTGGGGGGATCAGATATAAACCTGCTAAGGAGGACAGAGGGGGGTGAGCTTTTTGGAAGAACTTTCCAAGTTAAAGCTGCAGAGAAGTTTGGCCTTGAGTTTAATCCGTTAACAGCAGCGGGTCATTTAAATGCAAAGACTAAAGTCTAAAAGTGTTTCTGGCATGGAGTGTTTCTCCACCGAGCTGCTGTTAAATCGCAGCATAAAAGATGCTAAATAATCAGGCCTCTGAAGGGCAGCTCATAACCTTCACTTTTTAGAAACTTAACCGTCTGACATTTAAAAATGGGAATAATTCAGATAAGACACAATATTCCCTTAAGACAAATGAAAATTTCAGGCTCCACTTTTTTGCTTTTTATCAGTTTCCAGTTCAACAGTCTGAATAAACAAGTCCGATTTATGCGGCTCGGGTCCATCTCTGAGCCTTTGTTTGCTCCTCACAGGCTGATTCAAGACGTTTTCTCACCCTGCTGTTGGTTCTGCTTCGTTTGTAGCCTGATTGAAAAGCCTCAGCCTGAGATCCACTTCAGTTACGATCCAGCCTGATCAATTTTTCAAAGTGGCTTTGAAGCGAGCCTTGATGACCACGGTCCTACTTCCTTTCATGGCAATCTATGTACCACTAGGAGGCTCAACAACGCCTAAAAACCCCCAGCACTGTGGATGGAGAACCACCGACCACTCCCACACAACGTTCTGATTCAAAGTCAACATTTTCTGGTAGTTCCTTTGAAGTTTAGTTGTATCTAAAGGAGAATTTTTCTCTTTTTCTTTTATTCACATAAAGCTCAAAGAGTCTTTTTCATATAGAAGCACAATCAGAGCCTGGCGCTGTCAGCAGGAGCTCGATTTATGAAATGGTTTCCATAACAAAGACTAATCAAGACAAAACACTCAGGGCCCTTTTTCTTGCTTTTTGTTACTTCTTCTCCGTAATTGACCTCTTTCTGCGGATGTGTGCTTAGCTAGTGGAGAACACACACACTACGTCTTTCTATCTTTAAAAGGACTTTGTGCTGACATCCATTCATTTTCCATCCAGTTCTATGGTTCTAACACCGATTCTTAACCTGTAACCACGATTTTCCTCATGGCTTTGGGTAAATGTTGAAAAACAGGCCTTGCATTGTACCAAATGCTAGATCACACACACCAAGAGGCTCATCAGAAAGCAGCAAATTAAGGCTGAGAAGAACCAGCTGCTGCAGAAAGATCAAAACAAGTCATGTTTTCTCCACTCACATCCCCACAAACACCAAAAAAACACCTTTCTGTAAGTTCTCATTAAAGTAAAAAAAGAAACTAAATATGTTTCAAGGTGCTTGACATCTTTTGGGCATATTTAGAATCTGTATGGCATACATCTTAGGAGAAAACACCAAATGATCCATTTGTTTTACCCAAATATTCATGTTGTACACAAATACAAATATTTTAGTTTATTTTACTAAACAAAAAAGGAAAAATGGTTTTGCTAGAAATGTTTATACTTAAAAAAAGGAGCAACAAGCTAAATCTCATCGTTTTTGATAGAAAGAACTAAAACATTGTTTTGTAAAGAACTAAATGCAGCGTCACACACCATCTCTGTGTTTTTTCTCCAGTCTCTTGTTTACAAAGCCGGGCCGGCCGTATGTGCACATATGGCCATGTGAACAGCACTCAGGGCTTAGGGCTGCGTTTTGTTTTTAACCACAAAAAAATAAAAGTGAATAAATAAATGTTTTTTGGTAAAGAAGTTGTCAAATCAGGAAAGAGATAAAACGAGGATTAACATCGACCTCGCCTTTCCAAGATGGAGATAATTTCAAGAGCCAGAGCAGCACCAGTTTGACTCTGAGCTAGCTTTTCTCCTACAGCATGAAGTCACATGTTTGTTTTTGTCGGTATTACAGTGTTGTTGGACTTGTGTTGCTATGTTGATTCTATTTAGTGTAATGTACAATTGTGGCATGTGGGTTAATTGTTGGAGTTTGACCAGCAATGGGCTTGGCGTTACTTCTTACGAGAGGCTAGTAGCTGGTAGCCCAGCTAAAACACTTTGCGTTAGCTGCGTTAGCATTACCAGCATAAGCATTAACACTTGCTGCCCACAGTCATCCTCAAATACATTTAGGGCATTATTTTTAGAAAAAAGAATGTAAAATTGAAATACATAACTGCTCTAGTGCTTAGATTTTGAAGGTAGAGAGACGCGTGGCTTGCCATACATCTGGTTTTTGTCTACAGACAGTGCTCAGCAGCAACCTAGTGGTGAAATTTTGCTTATTACTTCTTTAAAATGTATTATTTAATCAAGATAGGCTTTAATATTTTAATATCTTTATTTTTAATAAATTGAAAAAAATATACCTAAATCAATTAATAATTGGACTATTATAAACCACTAATAATAAACAGATTTGTGAAATGCATTTAAAAAAAATTATAACAAAACTAGTTCTATTTTTTAGAAATAATTCTGATTATTCCTAGAGTCAAAACTAAAAATATATAATAATATAATAATTTTAAATAAAACGGTTTGCATGAGTCCAGTTCTTGATAAACTGACCAATTCTAACAAAAACATAAAAACAGCTCTTGGTGTTAAAATAAATTTAAAGTCCCAATGGATGGATCAAACTATGGCAAGCAGGTGCAATAAGAATAAATACAAGTACGGTACTGATCCAAATACCCAGAACAGAAATGTAATCAAGAATAAGTCAGGAATTAGCAATGTTTAGCATCTTTTAAAGATATTTGGATAATTACATTTATTATAGTCTATCTGAGCCAATCAGAGGACCTGATTCAGCAGCTTCAACGACGACACGATCTGGCTGGATAGACGACAACCGGCCCATCTTGGTTTTAAAGTAACAAGCTCTTCTTCAACTACAACAGCGGCTCTGTTGAAACCGTTGGTGTCGTTTTATTTCAGGCAAGATCCCGGCAGGACAAGAGAGAAGATGGGGGAACCAGGTCAGCAGAAGCCTCGTTTGTCATAGTTTTTTACGTTTCCCACAGAGCTGGAAACTCCCCAAACTGCTGCGCTACATGTTTAATCAGGCTGACCTGTTTAGTTCAGAGGATGAATAAAAGATTAGAGACGAGCGGAGTCAAAAACAAAGGCTGCAGAGGGCGCAGGGAGATGGAAAACTTACACTCTGGAGCAGCCGGATCTTGGAGGCCGCTGTGAGCTGCTCACAGATGGTTTCAGTGCTGACGCTGCAGCTCAGACTGCTGCTTTCTTTCAGTTTATTTCAGCCGTCTGAAACAGCAGCGCCTCACATCTGCTGCAGCTTCAACTTGCAGCCAACAGGTATCGTTTCAGTCAGAAATGTAACCTTTAAAGCCTAATTTCTTCCAGGTCGGCGCTGCCAGTTTAGCCAGTGGGATAACGCAGCCTCACGCGAACCGAACGAAACCTCATCTGCATCCAGACGCAAGAGGCGAACTGACTGCTGCAGCGTGTGCAGCCATGCAGGAAACGCAGACATTCTTACCGCATACTGATCACCTGCTGCTGTACAAAGGTGTGCTAATAAACACCTGGGCACCCCGTCTGTTGGAGACGTTTCACATCTAAATTACATGGATGTTTCCCCATTGAGGCGCTGCTCGGCATCTCCATCAGCTCGTCTGGGGTCATTTTCATGGCTGCATCATTTGATGATGATTGCATTAGGAGCGAGACGCTGCTACATGTTAAAGCCAACTCCAAGGAGCATCATCATCATCATCATCATCCCTCCTTGCTCTGGGGTTTGCAGCAAAACCGCTGCCACCGCAGTGAAAACCAGATGTTCTGTAACCCTTTCAAAATAAAAGCAGCTCTCCCCTTTACGGTGACAACGCTGCTCCTGCACGGCATCAACAAATTATGACGTTCCCTGCAACTTTATCTGGTTTTATGAGATGATCCAAACTTTAGCATACACTTACACTGCAAACAGGGAACTAAAAGTAAGTACAATTTTCTTGAAATGAGTGTATTTTTCTTTGATTTGAACGGCTAAATAACTCCATTTGCCAATGGAATTTGTATGTTTACCACTGAAATAAGATAATTAGATATTCTGCACTTGAAATAAGATGATGGAGATGAATTGTTCTTATTTTAAGTGAAACAATCTTATTCCATTGGCAAATAGTCTTATTTACCTGCTCAAATCAAGGAAAAATAAACAAATTTCATGAAAAATGTACTTACTTTTAGTTCCCGTTTTGCAGTGTAATCTCGCCCAAAAAGTTAAATTACAAATCAGTGCAGCCTAATAAAAACGAGGCGGTTTGGGAAAACCAAACGCCTCCCCTGCACATCGTCGAGGCGGCACATTCTCCTGCTGTTCGGAGGAGCAGCTGCAAGAACATGATGAAAATCCAATGCAACACCGCGAGACGGGGCGGCACGCCGAGCGGCCGCTCTGCTGACAGACGGAGGTGAAGTGGGTTATGGGAGCAGCAGGCTGCTGCAGCCGTCGGCCTGTCAGTCTGTGGGTTAATTGAATCAGAAGCGTGCAGGGTGTCCCCCTGTCCGTACACGCCTCCTTTTATCTGATCAGAGCGCAGAGCAACATTAGAGCAACTCCGACGGCCTCACTTCCTGCTCGGAGAGGTCAAGTCTTTGAAGGAAACACGGCAGAGAAACACGAGTCCACTTTGAAGGTCAGGTTCGGTGCAGATGGTATGCCGGCAAGGTCTGTTTAACAGACTGGCAGCCCACGACCCACTGGTGGTCCTATAAAAAGGGATCAGATGGATCAGATTAAAGGAATGGTTTGTTTTTCTGCTTTGAGAACAAGCCCACAGAACAGCGTGTCCTGGCTGATCAGCTAAAACTCATTCTGTTGTCTGTTCTTTGTCGATGCAATACTGGTCCCTCCCCAGAGTTTAGGAACATTTTTCTGCTTGAGAGAAGAAATTACAACGTTTTTCTTTCACTGTGTTCAAATAGCTGTCATTCTTTTTAGTTGTTTAGCATCTATATCAGGGGTGTCCAAACTTTTCGGTACATGGGCCAAAGTTGTCAAGTCAAAGGAACTTGGGGGCCAAAAAACCCAAAAGAAATTGTTCATTTTTTACCTGCTGCCACAAAATGTTTTCATTTTAAATAAATAAATTAGATTTTTTGTAGGAAATAAATGTGTAAATTAATGTAGATTGTAGCATTGAAAGATGGTCGTCCAGTTTTCTAATTATGTTGGATAAGTTAATTTGACTCTAACAATTATAAACTTTACTCTTATAATATAAAAACAGTATTTGGGTCAGTTGTTCTTTTTAATCAGCCAATTTTAATAATTTATTCAAAGCAGGTTTTAATGCACCAATGTCTGCATTTGAGTAATTAAATGTCATTGGATAGATGTCACTATGAAATTAAAGATGTCAAAAGTGTGTTTATTAACAGATGAATACTTTGTGTTGTACTTAACGTTTTAAATTGGAAGATTTTAACTTTTCTGTAATAATCTTGCCCTAATTAAAAACAAAAATCTTCCTTCTTTGCTCCACCTGTGACGGTGGAGCAAATCTTTCTTCAAATGCAATTTGTGGGGGGAGGGGGCGGGGCACACAAAATCAGTACTGGGGCCACAAATGGCCCCCGGGCCACACTTTGGACACGCCTGATCTATATGCCATCTTGGCCATGTCTCTATTCCAAGAAAATCTTTATTTATCTTTATTAAGGGACTTCTTGCTGAAACAGAGTGAAATAGCTGCCAAAAGTCCAAAAAAATAACTTGAAATTAGCTTTGAAATGTCTGCAGATCTGCTGATCAGAACGACTGAATAAAACAATAAATGCATCCAGGAGTCAGGAATCTGTTAAGATTTAAGAATGTTCAAGGATTCAAAAGATCTGTTTCAATTTAGGAATCTGTTCAAAATCAGGACCGAGTTGAAGAATCTGTTTAGAGAAAGAGTTTTCTTCTAAACAAGAACGCTGTTTGGGAATCTGGAGCCTGGATTCCTTTCAGAACCAGGACCTCTGAAGCTGTTTGGTTCACCTTCAAAAAGGACCAATTTCTGCGTGTTTCCAGGGACAGTCCACGTCGTTTAAGACCAAAACAAGCAAACTCTGGTCTGCTAGAAGTCGCCGCAGTTCCTCGCTCTCCATCTCCGCCTGGTCCATACAGAACACACCGAACCGCTTCCTCAATTTTTGCCATCTCCTGCTAAACTGAACTGGGTCCAATGGACGGCCCTGTTGTGAAAACACCATTGGACCCGTTTGCCGTTACAGATTGGTTGGGTAAACGGATAAGATGGTGGATTTAAAAGAGTCAAGTTTGATTATTAGACTAGAGAGGAAAATAGCGAAGGATATACAGTATCTTTCAGTGGCTCTACAATCTTACTTTTGTCTCTTTTATTGTTCTGTACTCTCTGGATCTAAAGCCAAATAGTCTCCAACGACCTTCATGAATTCAACAGTGAAACATCAACAACTGAATGAATGACTTCAGCTCTCTGGTGGGTTCTTCCACCCACAGTTTGACGTTTTCGTCACAGCTCCAGTTGAACTGAACCGTTTGCGTTTTTCACATCTTACTTAACCAGAACGAGTGGCCTGGTCTCATCGGTGTGGGTTTATTCCCCTACAGCTGCGACACACTGAGACGTTAAGCAGAAACAACCCCCCCCCCCCAATACGTGCTGAAAATGCTTCACACATCATGTGGAATATGTCCATTATATAACAGCGAGTCGGCGGTTTCCGTCGTCATTCACTGAGCACAGAAATCCTCAACGTATTCAAAAACATTCTTTACTGTTCGTTGTACCTTCTGAGGCCTCGTAAAAAACAGATCAGAGTTAAAGAGATGATTCAATGCGGCGTTTCAGTCGCCAATTAAAAAGCTGATTTAAATCTAAAATGAACTCTTAATCTTTTATGCATGAATTCACTTATGTCCACAAGTTGCTTCCATGTCAGAGAATTTACTCCTGCTCCTCCGAGAGGAGAATAACTCGTGCCGACATTCAGCTGGATGAAGGAGGAGGAGAAAAATGACTAAAAGCGGAGTACAAATACATCCGCCTTAGATTCAGCCTTTCCAAACCCTCTGGTGTCACGTTAAATACAGCGAGTCACATCCGCAGCCTGAAACACGGAGGTTACACAAAGGAAACAACGGCCTGGGCTGTGAGGAAGTTCATTAAGGCTGAGGACTGTGAATGAGGACGACTGAAGCTCCGCAGAGACAGAAAATCAATGAGTGCAGCTTTCGTCCTGCAGCTGAAACCTGCTGACCTCCGAGCTGCTACAGTGATCCAACGCTTCCCGTCAGGCCGCTTCACGTCATCGAACCGTGCTTCCACCTTTCAGGAAGTTCCCATGATACAGAAACCGGCACTAAAATCGGATTATTTCACATTTTTCATGTTTCTAGGAGCAAGATGCATCAAAGAGGAACTGGCTAGAGGTTACAAACAAGGAGTGCAATTCACCACTAAACACCACAAGATGGACGAAATGTATTCTGAAACATTTTGTTTCTTCCCCACATGCCTAAGAATAATGACTCTTTGTGGAAAAACAGTTTCCAGAGGAAAACCAGGGCTTGGAATAAACACCAGGCACAGATCCTGCCGACTGGGAACGTTGGGAATGATGTTCTCATAAATAAATTTACAAATAACAAACACTTTGTCTTTAAAAACACATAAAAAAAAACATGCTAAAGGTAAAACAATTCCCCAAAAGTATGCAAATGTTCCTCCATGAACTGCAGCTGGGCATCTTGGCTTACATCTAGGCAGTCCAAGTCATTCGATGCCAGAGGACACCAGATCCCGGCATCAGGGATTAATCCGGATGCTCATGAGGTGAAGAAGATCCACAGTGACCAACCAGACTGAATAAACCCAAAAGAGGTCTGAGACGGCCATGATTATAACCAAGAAACCAACTTATTTTCACTGATGCTAATGAGAGACATTTAAATATGAGCTTCGACCTGAATGTGAGTCGGGCGGTTTTCTGGTTGGCGTCAAAACGATTCCTTTGTGCGTCTTCAAGACATGCCGACTTCTTGCAAATCGAAGCATTTTAATCATCATCACTGGTCTGCAACGCTGCATGCAGCACGATCCGTCAACGAGTTGATTTCAGAACGATACACATCTTTAGAACATTTTTTAAAAAAAAAGGTTCCTGAACAAAAGAACCGACGCCGTCTGGTTTGACGTCAAACAGCGCAGAGTATCTGAGCGGGAGCTAGCAGCTGTCCTACATTAACACACATCAATCCGTTCTGCCTCTTTTTGTCATAGGAGCCTTGATTTAAGGTCCTACAGTTAAATGATGAACAAACATAGGGCTGTAGCCACTCTTGCAACCTTGACCCTAGGATGCATCCATTCAATGATGCATTCACTCGTCCTGCTACTACACTTAATGAAGAGTTGACCAGCTGAACACCTCACCTCAGAATCCAGTCGTTAACAGGCCTAAGCTAGTTTAACCTTAAATCAGTTAGGTTTACCTTCATTGTTTTGCAATAAATTATCAATTGATCTGTTTTTAATGAATACATCCTAAAACAAGAAGAAGAAGACTGCTTTAATTTAAGTTTAATTTATTGAGGCAGGAATTTGTCAGACCTCAGGGTAAAACTAGGTGCATCTTGCACCTCTACATCCTCGTCCTTCTTGATAAAAGCAGACAGCTTGGCTTTATGCCAGCCTGAGGTTGTAACTAATCAGATTTATGAATAAAAACTGAACTAATGAGTCCTGCAGAAGCGTGTATATTAATAAAAACGTACGTATTTCTGGCCACAGACATCGAGAACACATTTCTCTCCGTGAAACTGAAAGGATTAACTTCAGGCCTGTGTGAAATTGAACGATGACACGGAGCTGCAGTGAAGAAAGCACAAAAAGGGGGCAGGAAAAACCTCACACAAAAACAAAACCTCCAAATTACGCAGCAGCCAAAGAGGCACTTTGTCTCCGCCGCACAAACACGGGCTTCGAGGCCGACGCAGAGAGGCAATTTTTGAATTATTACAGCGATTTTCACGGCTTTTGGAGGAAGATAATCCGAGCTCTGCGGCACCCCGACACATGACTGCCTGATTCCCTGAAGGGAGAGGAAGACAAACCGACGGGGCCGGGGGATGTTTTCACCTGCAAACCTTAAAAAAAAATAAAAAAAACACAAGAAGAAAAATGTCTGCAGGCTTCAGCTTTACTGATGAACGACCTGTTCTCCCTCGGTCTGTTTCGTGAAGCCGACTGCAACACTGAAACCTCTGAGGCAACAAATAATGAGTTTAAACATGAAATAAATGGCTGTTAGAGCAATTATCAGACAAATGGGACAAACATGTCTGTTTATATAGGTGTGAAAAAAAATCAAAACAGGTTTTTTTTTCTTTCCAAGGCTACAAGGGTTGTCACGATACTAACATTTCAAACTCAACACGGATACTAGGAATACATGATGCCGCAGCAACAATGTTTTGGAGACACGGGGTTAATTCTGGGTAAAAACAAAATATCATTGAATAGAATAAGACAAACTTAACTTCAGCTTCCCTTTTTAGCACAAAAAAAAATAAGCAGGGGACAGTTCAGTCCTGGTTTAGATAAGTAAACTATTAGCTTTATCTGGTCTACTGTTTAACCAAACAGGGAAGTGACAACTTATAAAAGGTGTTAATATCCTTTATGGAAGCGTGTACCTTCGATTCACTCTTGCAATCATTTGATTAGAATTGCTTATCTTTAACGTGAAACAGTTTGCTGCCATTTGCCTGTTTATTTGCTGCTGATATAAATACATTTTACTGCTGAGGGACAAATACAGAACTATTATAAACTAAAATACATTAGTTACAATAAACATGGATCTGGTCCATGCTAACTTACAATTTCTGGCCTTTTGATAATTCTGCTTTGCATTTCTTTCAGTGATCAACTCCAGCAGCCACATTAGCCTCCACTAGCTTTACAACTAAACAGGGCAGTAATATTAATTTTGTACAAAATTAAAACCGAGCAAACGGCAATACAACAACAACGCATCTATAAATGTTTTATTTTGTATTTGTTTTAGATTATTGAGAGGAGGCAGCTTTAAAAATGTACGTTTTGAGGCGACTTTTAAAATGGGTGAGGGAGTCAACATGGCGGATGTCAGGAGGTTGATTCCAGAGCTGGGAGGCAGAATAGGAGGAAGAAGCTCTGCCAAACGGAAGACAAATGAAAGAGGAAGACCTGAGAGAGCGAGAGGTGGTGTGAATATGGAGAAATTCGGACAAGTAAGGTGGGGCAAGGTTATGGATGGCCTTGAAAGTAAGGAGGAGTAACTTAAATTGGATGGGAAGCCAGTGTAGCTGTTGTAGAACAGGGGTAATGTGTTGGAAAGGGGAGGTTAGGGTGATGATACGGGCAGCAGTATTCTGAACCAACGGAAGTTTATTGAGGGTTTTCTGTGAGAGACCGTAGAGGAGAGGACAGAGGGAAGGACGGAGAAGGTTTAAGGTGAAAATAAGCAGCGTGAATAATGCTATTAATGTGGGACTGAAAGGAAAGGGTGCTATCGACGATGACACCAAGACTTTTTACCTGAAGAGAAGGGGAGATTGTCAATAGTTAAATAAAAGTTATTGTCTTTAGGGAGGGTTTAATTGGTACCAAATAGAAGAATTTCTGTTTTTAATCACAATTTAGTTTAAGAAAGTTTGCAGGGAACCTGGAGTTAATAGCAGAGCAGCAAGAGGAGAGGTGAAAGGAGGGGTAATGGTGCAAGATAGGTAAAGCTGGGTGTCATCGGCATAGCAGTGAAACTTGATAATAAAGTGGCGATGTATGGAGCCCATGGGGAGGAGATAAATAATAAAAAATGAGCGGACCAAGGACAGAGCCCAGGGGGACACCAGACGTAACAGGAGAGTGAGTGGAATGGAAGGCCTTGAATTGAATGAACCGAGTGTTGCCATTTAGGTATGAACAGAACCAGGAGAGGAGTGCAGCCGTTATACCGATAGAAGAAAGTCTCTGGAGGAGGAGGGAGTGTGAAATGGTATTGAACGCTGCACTCAGATCAAGGAGTATCAGGAGGGAAAGAAGGCTGGAGTCAGCGGCCAAGAGAAGATCAGTAATGGAAGGAGCGCATTGGTTTGTTTATTGCTTCACTATATAGCTTCAGCTATACATAATTTTTATTACATTAATCAAGACACAATATAAAAAGATGGGGGGGAGAGGAAGACCAAGATATAAACAAAATAAAAATATTTACTATCCGTTCACCGTCAAGACTGAGCCGTCAGCTGATTCATTGTCTCCTGCGTTGTCGTACCGCAATAGAATAATACGAGCTAATCCCTTAAAATTACCCTTAAACGTTTTAACTTTGCTTTTATTTCTAGTTTTGCTGAAGTATCGGGTGGGTTTAATTCATAGTCTTAAATTTCTCATCTTTTTATGGTCTTAATCGCTCTTAGTGTTATCAGTTTTACTGTAGATGCTGTATTTTATATATTATTTTATGTCCAACACTTGGGTAACTTTGGGCGTCTAAAGCACCCTATAAAAAAATGCTTGACACTGTAAGGTTTTTAAACGATCAGCACACGGTATATTTGTTTGAGCCTTTTGCTGTGAAGGCCTGGAAGGAAGCTGTGCGCTGGTTTCAGAATTCAAATACTGAAAAATTTACATTTTATCACAGTGAAATCGCCCTTTCACATTCTGGCGTATTCACCAGTTTTAGCTACAAGTCCTCCAAAATGTGACCTTGGCGCAGCTCCGTCTGAGGACCACACCCAGTGGAAAGTTAGGCTCTAATACACAACGATGAGGGAGGAACAGATCAGATTATCAAACAATGCAAACTTGCTTCATGATGGTTATTGAAGGGAACGCCTATTTGGACCTAAGCTTGTGTCAAAGCTTAAATATGAGTAGTGCTGTCGCAAGAGGACCAAAATGGACATGCAGTCAATTTGTCATCTCTTTCTGAGGTGGATGTACGGTGTATTCTTACTAGTAAAACCTTTGTAATGATGGAAATGAAGAGGCATTGATTGAGGGAACAGTGGAACCGTTGCAGATATCTGATCATAAATTTCATATCGATCGTGTTTAGGTGCGACGGCACCGATGTTGGATCTGCTGCTCTACAGGAATGGCTCCTCTCCTTCCACTTGTGATCGCCCACCAGAGCAAAGTAAAGCACATTATATTCAAAAGTGTCGTTTCCTCCCCTGCAGACGGCACAGACTTCACACTTTAAGCACCCAGTCAGTCTGCACAGTATGGGCAGCTCTCCACGGCCTCAGTGTTTGCTTCACTTTCACTACCTGTTCTGTGTAAGGAGCTGGATTTTCTAAACAAACTCTCGTTATTTCCCCGGGGAACGCCACCGAGCACAACAAATAAAGAGGGCTGCTGCTGCTGCTGCTGCTGCTGCTGAGGACGAGGAGAGGTGATGAAATTTTCAGAGTTTCTGCTGCTGTTTGCACAGACTCAGACTCTCCACCGATAAAGCTGAAGTTCACCAGCTGCAGTCTGCCGAGCCGTCCTGACCTGAAGAGACAGCCGGCCGCTCCGGCCCAAACTATCATCTGCTCCCAAGTGGTGAAAAATCGAAAACGAGAAAAAAAAAAGTTTAACACGGGGAGGTGGTGAATGTGGGAGACGTGCAGCAGTTTCTGCCCACTCATGACATCCGTGCTGTTGGCGTGTGCAGAAACATGACAGTGGAGCAGCAGCGTGCCAGTCAAACCGGGTTAATTCATCCCAGCCTCCCTGCTGCCTGCCTGCTCAGCTACATCAGCACTTTGCTCTCCGGATTCAAGACGTTTTCAAGCCCGACCCAGATAGACGACAGAGGGGCGGTTCTGATGCTGCGGGGTCATTCACGGATTCAGGTTTTTACGCATCTTCTACTTTCAGTCGTCATCTTACAGGCTTTACAAGATGACGCCCCACAAATGTGAACTTTTAATCACAACATTTTGGTGTATTTATCCCAATTATGATGAACATTTTATTTTTATTTGGGCTTTGACTACAGTGGTGTGTAGTCAAAGCCATACATACAACAATACTACTCTCAAAAATAACAAAAAAAAAACTACTGATTATTTACTGAGTTACTTCAGGCACCAGCTGCATTAGGAAGAGCAATTTTATCTTTAAACTAAACACATTAACTTCATTTATACTTTTTTATATATATATATATTGATATTTATTTATTGCTACTCTAATGAAATGAACAGCTGAGAATTTTTTATTTTATTTTTTTACATTTTGGTACAATTTTAAATGCAGCACTGCAGTTTCACCTTCAAATGTATTCTTTCTATATATAAAATACATCAAAAAATTTTATGATGCCTTTTTCTTATTATGAATAGAATATTGGTTAAAAGTTACGTTATATTTTATTGTCATTTATTACCAAATATTGTTATTCGGACCCTACTATTTGTTTTAAAGAATAGTTTATTTTTGTGTTTTGGTGTCATCCAGTGACATTCATCTTTTTGTTTACATTTTATCCTGTTTTTTTTTTTTTTTTTTTATGAATGATTTCTTTAACATCCCTCTCTGGTTAAACCCTCCAGGATTTCCTTTCGATTCAGCACATATTTTTGGTTACTGCGGCGCTAGTTTCACTGTTAGGCTGTAGATTTGAATTTTAATCAAGTTTGACCTTTCATTTTGTCTGTATATAAATAAATAGTAATATACGCCCATAATGTAGGTCATTTTCTAGTATGTTTGGTTAATCGACTAAAAATGTTGCAGTTCATTTCTGGGCCCTTAGGTTTATTTTTTTCTGGTTTTGTAAAACTTTAGCATTTCTTGTTCTGTGGTATTTTTCATTTTAGGTAATAAACTCACATTTGATTTTTTTTTGTTTGATTCCTGACATAATTTTAATGATAAAAAAAAAAAACAATTACCCCTGAGAGGCTTTATTTTTCCCCCACCCAGTTTTATTGCCGACAATCATGTCTTACTTTAGGAGGATTTGAAAAATTTTGAGCAAATAAGATGGCAGAAACCCTCATTGTCGTTCTGAAGCTAATTCAGGTAAACTCTGACTGCTGCAGGTCAGTTTGCAGAGAAGCTTTCACCTCTGAAGCGTGTTACAGAGGAGGAAGAGGAGGGATCCTCCCAGAGGAAGAGTCATTGCAGGGTTTCCTGCCATGTTGCTCTTAATTAAACCTCTCTCTCTCCAAGAGCTGATTAAAACAGGACTGAGGGAAAGAAATAAAATACAGGAGAGGAGAGTAGGAGTGGAGTCGCATCAGAGTCAAGATCAGGAAGAAGAAAAGGAGGGCAGATATTTACTCCTCTGAGACAGAGCTGCTGCTGATATGTGGGCGTCCTTTAGATTCATCTGTGATGACTTAAAGCTGGAAGACAACAAGAGATGAAACACAGCAGCTCTGAGGAACTAAAAACAAGCTTAAACATAAACAAATATGTTCTGAAACATTTCAAGATGAAGCTCAAGGCCTCAAACTCATCCAAACTTTAAAAAAGGCAACTTTAAAAAACAGCAAGTCAGTGAACTAACGTGAACACCTTCTTCATCTGGTTGGTTAAAGTGAACATTGGGAGGTTTAGGGCGCGGCAGCAGAGCCAAGATCTTCATTCTGACGGACGAGTTTGTTACTTCAGTCCAGCCGAGAGACAAGATTTGACCTGAGCTGAAGAGGAACAAGAAGCTCCGAGGAGGATGAAGCCCAGCATGAATGGGCAAAAACTCTGTAACCATTTGTCTTCAGCGTCTCTGTGGTCAGCCTTAAAATAACAGGTCCAAGAGAGAGACACCCAGACATTCCCGGACCAGAAGAGACGCACAGCAGACCCACTGTAAGGGTCTGTCATCACAGTGGGAGATGCCTGGAAAAGCTCCAGAGGGAGGCTGTGGAGAAGCAACAGCTCTTCTCCAAGCTCCCACCACATGACAGAGCTCCTAACCCCATCTCTAGGGCAGACCAAGGTCACCCTAGTGGGGACGGCCATTTTAGACGCCTGCATCTCTTTTGGGGACGATCCACTCAGAACCTTTCCGCTGTTTCTCCACCATAACAGAAGAGAGCTACAACCCTCGCTGCTGTCGAAGAGCCATCCATCTCTGTCAGCAACTTGACTTAAACTCCTCCACTGACCTCAGATCTGGGGGGGGGGCTTTTTCCAGCTCAGAATCATGGTCTCAGACTGAGAAGAGCCGTCTCTCGCCCTGAGGTTGTCACATTTCAAGCAGAAAGACATATCAGGCCTGGCAGGCCTGCGCCTAGTGTTGCTTTTATCATAAAGTGCCAATTTATGCACCGCTGGAGGTGGCTGAACATGAGTGCTCCTGAAATCTATTTAACACATAATATTTTGATGAATAAACTGCAAGAAAATTATCATTCTACTTCTAAAATTCCTTCCCATTGTAAAGTGATTATTAGGCTCCAATAATTAAATATCTGCCAACAGGACCAGACGTCCTTTACCTCTGATTGGCTAAATCCTTGAGATTTTAGCCAATGACCTTAACCCACAGCAAAACAACCCACTAGCATTTTTATACAGTTTGTGAACTAGACAGTGCTGCGTTCAGGCTAACTAAGACGGGATCATTCTCTTATTTTAAAGGATGTGTGGCAAAACTAGCCACCCTCTCCTGACCTTCAGTCCCAGAATCCTCAGATCTTAATCCTCCCAAAACGTCTCATTTTACCCTGTCCATTAAACAGGTGTGTGGCTCAGCTAAGAGTCCAAAAGTAGGCCACTCACGTGAACTACAGCCGACACGGCATCGACGACTGTTTTACAGCAGTTATGGTTTAAAAACTGAGCAAAATCGTTCCAAGCTTTGCGAGAAGACGTCCACACGTCCACACAGCATTTGCAAAAAGAGTTACAGATTAGTCCTGTTTCACCATACAAGGTTACCAGAAGATATAAACTACAGAGGAGTTTAAATTTGTTGACAATTTAAACATACTGCCTCAAATTAATCGTCACCCCTCCACCATAATACTGCATTCATACTTCAGGAACCATCTATGATCCCCCCTCCACCAGGGCTGTTGTTTTCTAGTAATCGGGTTTGGCCCTGATTCCTGCAGTTGAAACACAACTAATTACCCCCACAGAGACACAGAGAAGCCCTAGAGGAGTCCAGCGGCGACCCACATAAGAACCCAACTAAAATAACACTTCCTGGTTTGTCAAGAGCCGTACTGCAACAGATTCTCCATAAACACCAACCTCATCCAACAGGTCTTCTTTTACAAACTTTAAAAAAAAAAAAGTATTCCCCTTTTGTCTCTACAAATGCTTCGCACGCCTGAATAAAATCGCTCTAATCCAATTACTGCAGCGTAAACAGCGTTATGGGAAACAAGAGGTGGATAATATGCGGAGAAACTGGGTTAAATGGGAGCTTCACGTGGTGCAGCAGCTTATTTTCACACAGCACACACCTCAAGCCTTATTTTTCATATGATTAACTGGGAACGTTGCTCTGATTTAACTGGGTTTTGCCTTTTAAAAGTGAGAGGTTACATGTGTCAAACATCTCTGAGTGAGAATACAAAGATTGATGCTACAGCCGAGCTCCAAAGTGAGAGGCCTCTGCCGCGGACCGGAGCAGGAAGCAGCATCATGTATCATTAAAACGCTTCCTAAATAAGGTCAGGATCCCTCTCCACGAAGCTCGCTGCTTGGGAGTAACCCAATTTCTCCTGTTTACCATGATGTGACACACAGCGCCGGCGAAGCAGCTGGAGAAACGGAGACAAACTATCAAACAGTGATGCAGCAGCTCGCACAGCCGGCCAATCGGCTCAGCCGGTTCCAGGACGCTTTATGTTAGGACGAGCTGAATTATTTAACATCTATGACCAGAAATATTCACTTTCACCAACAGAGATCAGGGGATTTCAGCTACAGAAGCAGACGACGGCATTAGTGATGGCCTGTGAACACGCTGCAGTCCTGCTTAGCCAACCGTCCAGAGACACAACAGCTCTCATTAAAACATTTACTTTAAATTAAAGAGGAGACGCAGCCCGCCTCCACATCATCCTCGCTCTCCGCTTTCCCTCCATTTAACACATGAATCTGCTCCGAAGCGTCGCCGTGCAACTTCAAAACGGGCCCCAACGACGTTTACGGACCCGCGTTTACAGATGCTGCCTGCAGACGGCTTTCAGCTGCTCCACAACCGAAAACCGTACGTCGACCTGAACTGAGCACTCTGCCAAGAGATAAATCCTCCGATTCACCCTGAAGACATCGGGGGGGAGGGGGGGGAACTGGAGCTGAGAAGTCTAGAAGCTCTTGTCTTCCTCTGACAGGCCGGTGAGAACTGCTGCCATGACGCAACAGAGAGCAAATGAAGCCGAATGAGGAGGAATTGATTGTTCGAGGCCAAATTTCATCATGAAGAGAGTGAAACCGTGTCATCCCTCCTAAATGATCCCGGTTTCCTTCTCCTGCATCTCCATCTAGCCGGGTCTGTCCGTCCATAAACACACCGCGAGGACAGAAAACTAAACAATCAGGATTTAACTTCCATCTCCAGGCCTTACACAGTGAGCATGAAATGACCTCCAGGTTTTTCCTCCAGTCTCTGCACATCAACATTCCCTCACAGAGGCTACACACTGCAAAAAGGGAACCAAAAGTAGGTAAAATCCTCTTGAAATTAGTGTATTTTTCATTAATTTGAGCTGGTAAATCAGACTATTTGCCAATGGAATACGATTTTTACATCATCTTATTTCAAGTGCAGGATATCTAATTATCTTATTTTAGGGGTAGAAATTCTCATTCCATTGGCAAATAGTCTTATTTAGCTGCTCAAATCAAGGAAAAATATACATATATTAAGAAAATTGTACTAATTTTTAGTTCCCTTTTTGCAGTGCAGGTTTAGCGAACCAGGGCTGAATCTTGAAAACAGACCAAGGAGTTTTATCATTTTCTGAAATGAAGAAAAATAATTAAAAGTGTATTTTATCATTGACAAACAAAATGGTGAAAGAGCACATAACAACTTCACCTGCAGTCCTTAAACTGAAAACGTAGGCGTCTGACCACATACAGAATATCGTTCTTGGACGGGGTTTCGCTGATCCATCTACCAATCCACACTCCATGGACATATTTTTACTGACTTTACCCTGCGCGTTAATGCTTACAACTAAGAATGTTGCACACTTAAATAATAAAATGTACATAATAAACTCAAAGATTTTCATTTTTAAGACATGGCAAAGCCTAAAGGGAAAGCCAGCTGTGGGTAAACAGTCTGCTGGTACAGAAAGCGCCTTCTTCTGAGATATTAGGGTCCAAACTCAGAAAATAGGTAAAACAACTGTCAATGCTCTGCTTTGTTTGCACAAAACCCCAAACCAACATGCGTCTGATGAGAACAAAACTCTGGAGTTCTACAGAGCAGCAACAACGAGGCCAGCTGGCTTAAAGGACGGTTCTTTGTGCTTCATTGTCGATGCGAGATTAAAATCCCAAAAGAATAAAAATAGAGGATCCGGAAACGTGGGAAAAGCTGTTCTAAATGTTCCTTCCTTGTGTCAGAATCTTCCAACTTCAAAAATAAACAGAGAAGCGCCTGATTCAGTTAATGATGCCATCTGTGCCGATCAAAAAAAACAAACATTGATAAATTAATGTAAAAATAATAATGTGTTTCTGGTCTCATTTAATTTAGTAAAAAAAAAACAACAAAAAAAAAACGGTATACTCCGACTTTATTGAGGCTTTTTTGGTACAACTATCTCTCATAAGAACCCATGGCGTCGTCTCTGCTCATCAATAATGAACCGGTAACGACAGGCTTGTCACATTGTGCCATCACTTTATATCGTTATATAATGTTATGATTTTCTTGCTGTGGTTATGTTTTACTGTAAACTTTAAAAGTAGTCTCATTATGAGGTTTACTATGTGATTATTATTTTTCTAAATATGATTATCTGCAAGATATGCTGCAGAAGAGCAGCTAGTTCCTGTGTGCTGTATTCATATTCACTTATACAAACAATAAAAGCACCAAATATTTAAATGGAAATTGTGATGATTGGGTAATATTGGTAGTTAAATAAACATATCAGAATCTCTACATATTTTGGGTTTAATATGCCTGATAAAATATTTTTTACAACCTGAGCTTGACTGGAAAAGCAATAGAGAAATGCCGTTCTACAGCAGAAATCAGAGGGTTCTTTAAACGTGCTCGTGCTCTTTAATCCTCATGTTTACAAATTGAAGTTTGCATAAACAAGAGGCTGCAAAAAGCTCAGCTGTAACCAAAGATCCGACTACAAAGCCTGTGATTTTGCGCAGAGCTCCAGGACTCCGAACAACAGAGGAAGCAGGAGGAACTCTTAACTTTTTTAGCAGAAAAATCAATGCAGCTCGACTTGAAAACAGAGTGGAACAGATTACCGTCTACAAGCCAAAGAAAACAAGGGTTTATTTTTGTTAGTTGTACTCATAAAAGTGGCCTAATTTCACCTGGAGCAGCTTGTTCTTGTATCAACATGCAAAAACAGACATTTATTGGCGCATGGAGCGCCCTCTCCAACACCAGAATACAGCTGCACGCCTGTGGTTAGAAGCACGCACGACAACGGGCCAAACAGCTGGACGTCTGAAGACAGCAAGGTCAGTTCCTCAAGATTTCTGCTTAACTTTCCCCATCAGGACTGTAACATTCTTTTCACACCTTAGAATCAAATATTTACTATAAGATTAAGATTATTTTCACAGAGCTTATTTGCTCCAAACAGAATGAAAACCCCAAAAAACCCGTCATCTGAGGCAAGGCCACATATTTTAATGGAGACGGGCGTGCGTCGGTGGATTCAAAGACAGACACAAACAAAGATAGTGATGGCCAAATCGTAACGTCAAGGCCTAAAGCAGATGGACTAAAAGGAGACACAATGAAAGGAACATCACAGTTGGCTCTGTTGGAACCAGATCAATGTTTTCATGAATTCATAACAGTCACAGTGCTTTGTAAAATCTTTCAGGCCCATTTTCACATTGTGTCACATTACAACCACAAACTATAATGCATGCCATTTGGATTTTATTTGATAGACCAACACAATGTACTGCTTAGCGGTGAAGACGAAAATCATGCATGGTTTTGACGTTTTTTTTAAACAAATCATGATCTAAAAAGAATTGCGTGCATTTATAATCAGCCTCCGATGCACCAAAATGAAACCCAGAACCCTTAACTACTGATTTGGTGTCTCCCAAAGGCAAATAGTATCCAATAAAACAGTATCCCAAGCTTTGTATATTTCAGATGACTGTTTGAACAGAGTTCTGAGATGTTCAAAGAGCATGATCCAACTGCAGACTTGGAAATCCACTTAAACAAACAGGCCGGGCAAGAGAAACATTAATCAGAGAAACCATCAGGAGGCCCATGGTTACTGGGGATAAGCTGTAGAGATCCACAGCTCAGGTGGAAGAATCTGTCAACAATCATCAGTCGTGTACTTTAGAAATCTGGCCTTTGTGGAAGAGCAGCAATAAGCACACCTAGAGGGAAATCCAGGAAGAGAAGCTGTTGGATGCTGAAAAAGCTTAATTTTCTTTTACAAACATTCGAGGCCTTGACAGAACAATTGTATTGATACTAAGATTCAGGATGCTTTCACTGTAGACCTGCAAGCTCCACTTTAAATCAACACGTTATTTCTTTAGTCCACTCCAGGTTGGCACCGTTCACCTGGTCCCCTTGGAAATGTGTGTTTCAGTTCGCTTACAAGGTAACCCTGTTGTGGTTTGCTTAGATTTTTAATCTAAAACATCAGTGCAGCAATCTAAGAGTGGAAATTATCCACATAAGGGAAATTGTTTTGGTTATATGTCTGATATGTGATCTGAAGATGTTAAAATTCTCCTCTGCATCTGTATTACCCCAGCAGTGAATCTAACCGGGTACCTCAAACTACTCTTGTGTGAAAACGTTCCTAATTACATCAAGTGGGACTCTATTTAATAATAAGGTGACAGGCTTTAGAGTAAAGGCAGGTTGAATATAAATGCTTTCCACGCTTTAACATATTTAAAGAGAATCCAGAAAAAAATGACTCATTGTCCCTTTATGCAGCACTTTGTGGAACTCTCTAGCATCAAATACCAATGAGTCACACTGAAGTTAGCCATTGCAAAGCAACAAAATGTGTTTAGGTTTCAGGGGTTTAACCCCTTTTACAAGAAACTATAAGATGATGTGAATGCAGTGGGTGCAGTCTGGCTGAAAATATATTAAAGACTCAACTAATAACCAACTGGCTTCATTAATAGTAATAGTACTGCTGGTACTTGATTTTACCTTCCTGAAAAATACAACAGCTTCTGATGCTGTGTCATTTTAAAGAGGAGAATGTCAGAACTGGCAGGTAGAGGTCATCTCTGGTGTGTTCAAGTGCAATAGTTTTTATCTTTTCCAGGGTGGGGACACGGCAAATAGGATGGGAAGAAGCTGTCAGACAGTAATCGTTCTGCAGACTGACACGGCTCAACTAAAGCACCATAACAGATTAAAACGATGTTTAAAAATCAATCACAGTCATAGTATTTGTAACAAATGATGGGCAAAACCTGCATATCATTTCAGATTTGTGACTGGGGCAAAGAAAAGATTTTTTATGGAGCAGCTAGGAACTCCTAAATTGTCTGCTGGGATCATGTCAGATTCATCCACACGGGCAAAAGCAGCAATCATGAATTTGCAGAGGGGGTGGGGGGGGGGGGGGGGTGGAGGGGGAGAGAGAAGTAACAGATCAGTGTGTAGCGGTAAGAAATGTGGCCGTGCAGCCAGTCGGCGAGTGCTGACTGGGCTTTCTGTCTCCCCTCCCCCCTTCTTCCAAACCAAAAACAGCATCAAAGCAATCAAAATGGTAATGTTAGGCATGAATGGGGCCCATCCCCTCCCCCTCCTCCTGTATTAAACTCTGCAGAGTTTTTTTTTTAACTCTCCGTGCCGTAGAGCGAGGGGGGCAAGAAACCACCCCCATTTCTCTCTCAAAATGGAAGCTTCCACTACAAAACTGAGAAGAAGAAAAAAAAAAAAAAAAACACAAACAAGGATAAAAAAATTCCACCTACTATGCCTCATTGTTCTGCATTAAAGAAAGGTAAATTTTCAGTATAAGTTTAATAAATAAATAAATAAAAATTGAAAAATGTGACCACTGATAAAATAAACAGGCTTGTGGAAGTGGAAGTTGTGGCGGTGCAGCAGCATCAGAAGGAGCTGGCCATGGTGCTGAAGCCTCCAGCCCAGCATCCGCCCAGCCTCGGCCTTCCTCCCCCGGCTGCACTCAGCGTGCCGAGCCGCCCTCAAAGTTACCGTGTGGAAGTCATGAAGGTGATGGAGCAGGAAAATAAGAAGAAAAGAAAAAAAAAAGAAAAAAGAAAAAAAAAGAAAAGTGAAAGCGTGATTGAGAGCCAATCAAACAGATCGCTGTGAGTCACGTGATCCTAAAGAAATAATGCCAGCAGACAGAAGCGTAAAGTAACCAAACCGAGGTGATTAACGGCGTTTAAAGGGTTAAAAACAAAACTAATCCGGGCTGGGTTCGTTTTTGCTACCGAGCAGAAAAGTCTGGGTCCGGCTGCTCCTTTCCCAGCTACTCTCCTGAAACATGTCGACCCGCACGGAGCTGAAGCTGGTGTCTGATTTAGAGCTTCCGATTCGAGCTGCTTCAGTAAAAAAGGAGCATTCCGCTGTTTAAACTCAATCTGGGCTAGATTTCATAAGACCTAACTTGAAATAGAAAGCTGAACTGGATTATTTTACAGTGATTACACATGCATACAGACAGGATTAATACGATATTTGATTTAAAAATGTTTAATGTTTTGTAATTGCCGCCCCTTTAGATGTCAGTCTTGAAATTTGTTGTAAACTAGTCATGTGTAGGCTGAATTCTTATAAATTATGTTTTCTTATTAAGGAAAACTTTATTGTATTTGTAAATGCTCAAATAAGGTCCATTTTAACCCGTTTTTGCTGCTTTAAATGGCCCATCTTGAAATCTATATCACTTTCCGGTACTATGATAAGTCAGCTCTGATTTATTTAGAACTAAAAGGAAAGAACAATTTAGAACGTATCCTTTATCTTATTTGTAAGTGTCCAAAAAACATCAGCTTCTAAAGCGTTTGTGTCAGTTTATCCACTTTAGACTGGATTCAACTTGAAAAAGTACAATACTTTGAGTTTTAACTTTTTCAGCCCCGATGAAACTATTCCGTTTGATGGTTCTGAAACCTTTGTTTCCTGTGAAAATAAAACATAACTTAGTATCGAGGCTATGTAGATTAAGACTGATTGTCAAAAATGTATGCAATGAATGATGAAACCTTCCAATCTCCCTGTGACCTTTAACATGTAGGGCACTGCGATTTTAAAAACATTACAGTAGGGACAGAATTGGTAAATATTGCAATAGCAATATTAGTTGCAATATATGCCCATTTATTTTTCTTTTACTCACATTCTCATCTGTGCTTCCTACACTGTGTGACCTTTAGCACTTTGGGCAACATCATTTGTGTCTGTTATGAGCTGCAGCTGTTGTGAGACTCTGTCCAACCAGCAAAATGTTCCCGTTGGCATGAAAAATGAGAGTTCATAACACTTAATACATTAGTCAACAATTATTGCACTCCAAAGAGTCATTTGTAATGTGAATATCGCACAGATCGATACTGCGATAATGATACAGTTGCCATATATTGTGCAGGATTAGCTGTAAGAATGTATTGTCGTGAGAGTCCAACTAACAGGCTGAATACATATTATGATTCATAAAAGGCTTAATAAATAATAAACAATGCAATAAGAGTTTGTATTTAATATTAAATTACGTAAAGTTTGACCAGTGTAGATCAAATGTTCTTTGTGCAATGATTAAAAGAATTTTGTTTTGGCTTTTTTTCCTTTTGCCTCATTTTACTTTTAAAAATGCAACAAACTTTGCATAAATCAGAAACTGCTTTACAGAATGTCTTTTGAGACAAATTAATACAGTCTGATTAGTCAAAGTAATGCACTTTTCATTTTACACCAATTAAAACCTAAACATTTTAAAAGAACAAAAGTTTCACCATAAACTGTTCAAAACAAATGTTTGACAAGTAGTCAATCGTTAAAATTACTTTTTTGAAGAAGAAGAAGAACCTGCATTTTAACTTTTACATAACAAAATAAGAGGTTTATTTGTTTGGATAATGTCTCTTTAGGATGAAATAATTTAGTAAGGTACATGGGTTTTTCTTGCAGGACTTGGGTCCAATTATTTTAGAACCAGAGCTGATCAAAGCTAGCTGCTAAAAGAAAAAAAAAACTGCGGAACAGCCCTTTAATGAGGTGGCCCCATCCGCACACTAACTTCAGCACCGTTCGACCCACTCAAAATGGACGCTAAAATCTTTTAACATTGCACAAGTTTGAGAAGAAAAGATGGCCACTTTTCCATCCAGTACGTAGCTACGGACACTTCAGAGCTGCAGTCCTCCTTCCGAGCTGCTGCTCAGGGAAACTTCCCAACACTGAAGTCGATGCGAGGCTAATAAAAAAAGGCAGGCCGGGTTATTTCTGGGAGAGAGTTGATGATGTTAACCGGAGCAGATTTATGCTGATAAAGTTTCTCCCTCACTCCCCGACCAGCCAGCCATGCCGGCTGGAAGCCCACAAACAACCCGCTAACCTGTGGGTCCAGCTTCATCCCAGTTTGAAAGCAATTCGGGAGCTGGAGAAAAAAAAAATCAACAAAAAAACAAACAAAAACAAAAAACAAAGAGGCGATGATTTATAAAAGTGTGTGAAGTTTAAAACAGGGGAGGAACAAAGCGGGCTCAGTTTGTAGCAGCTCATAAATATTCAGGTCGCGTCCAGATCGCCACAGTCAGCCAGCACCCCCGCATCAACACTCCAAATTCTCCCAGAAAACAGCCTTCACCGGCGGATAAAGTAGTGCTGAAAAGTCGCTATAATGGTTCGCCCTGGCAGAGGCAGACGTTCCCGTTCCCAGCGACATGTCGCATAGTTTTCCTTCAACCCTCGGAGTGTTTGATCTCTCCCTGCTGCTCTCACTCTCCCAAACAGCGATAAATAGGGACAGAAACAACACCATGTTTCACTTACCTGATGACACTGGAGCTCCACTTTCAGCGCCTCTTGCAGGCCCTGTAGTTCCATGTTCCCACCAGGAAAACACTTTTCTTCCACTTTGGACGCGACCGAGACCAAGTTTGAGTGAATTAAAGATTTTTTTTAAAGCGACAATAACAATTGAAAGAAGAACTACTCCAGGCTGCAGAGCAAGTTCTCGCTTCTTTTTACACAGGCTGGGACTCATCACCCACTTTCCGCCCGTCTCCAAAAGTGCTCCAAACCCCACGGAACGGGCCCGAGTCCAGCACGGTTGCTCTCCGGGACACTGTCGAACTTGAACGGCTCCAAAGCGGTACCGGTTCGCCGTTTCTTTCTGTAATTTCGAGTTAAAAAACGGGGACTATATTTTGTCCGAGTCCGCGCCTTGATTTCACTTTGCCTGGGGAAAAGTTGCGCTTCGGCTGTCAATGGTAATTCTGGAGTTCCCGGATGGAGCAGACCCCCACTGACTGGGCATGCGCACTAAACACATGGAGCAAAGTGAAGGAATCACAGCCAGGAGTGGTTTCTGATTTAAAAAGTGTTTTATTTACACCTGTAGAGACAAAATAACTCAGCCGCACACATGAACACACATTTTAAATAAATAAAAAACACAATGTCTGACTTGGATTAGATAAAGTATGAATCCATTATTTTTCATTTATTTTTGTATTTATTTTCGACTGTAAAATCAAGTTTATTTTATAAATATAAAGTATCGAGACAGATACAGCAATGTGAGCTATATTCACAACCATATTAATCCAGAAAACTCTCAATATCCTCAGATCAGTCTTTAAACTGATCTGATAACCTAAATAACTTTTTCATTTAAGCTTAACTTCACTGAAATTTGAGTTTCAAGCAGTGTATGCATCTAAAGTTGTTAAAAGTTAAAAAGTTATTGTTATTATCACATTGCTATTTAAAATACTTAAGGTGATAAATGCACTTTTTAACTTCTACTTAAAGAATAAATGTTTCATGGACCCAAGTGTTTATCTAACCAAAGTTCAATTTAACGGAGTGATTCCAGAGTATTAATTAAAAGTAGGGGGAGGTTATTCCAGTCCTTGAGGACTGGACTTCTGGGTGTCAAACACACCTGATTTGAATATGTCATCAGCAGGCTCCTACAGAACTTGCTGAAAAGCTGAGGAAATAATTCAAGTATTTGAATCAGCTGTGTTGGAGCAGCGACAGATCAACATGTATGGCAGCTGGCTGCATGCCATCTACCTTGACCAGACATAACATTGAAAACAGTTTGGTTTCCAATAAAAACTGAAATTCTCACACTACCCCATCTTTCTTTTTTCAACACATCAAATTGAAAAACAAAAAGCCTCTTTTCTGAGCTGCTTTTAGATTGTCTAATTGAACTTTCATTTATCTGTGACTCAAAGAAACGTAACTGTGGTTTGTTTTTCTCATCTTGTAGTTCACGCAGTAGCCTATGCCCAAATATGCTTTAAACAGGAAGATGGAAATTACATGGAGGCACGGTCATGCAATATGAAGCAAAACGGAGCCTTTCTGGGTGACCTTCTGCTCTCTTCTCATGTGCAATGTACATTGAAGACTCCAGCTCACATTCGGTGTAATACATCCAGGTAATAAACTTCATGATGTTTGAAATTATAGTTTATGTTGTACCTGTATAAAAGTGGTATTTTGTTTATTTTTCCTAAACATATGTTTGTTTTCAAAGAGCTTTATTATAAATTAGCATTTCAAATTTCTGTTTAAAGGATTCCATTCTACAGTGCTTTGCAAGAATTTTGTTCATTTACAACCTCTAATTTAAATTAATCCCAATTATTGTCTTGTGTTAGTGATATATGAACACAATGTACAGCAGGATTGTAAAATGGAAGAAAAAAAAAGCATATGTACTTTCAAACATTTAGTGAAAACAGAAATCTCTAAAAAGTCCCTTTACTTCGACCCAAGGGTGTCCACTGCTAATGTGTCTGTAGCAGCTTTATACAGCTAGATGAATATTTATGCCCATTTCACTTTGCAAAATGACTCAAGCTCAACTGTATTGGGTGAAGAGCCTCTGACAAGAGCATTTTACAAGGCTTGCCACAGAGTATCAGGTGGATATGACTTTGAGCTTTGACTTGGCCATTTTTACACATCAATACACTTTGATCTAAACTCTTCAATTGTACCTCTAATAGGATTTCTGTCCTGTTAAACTTCTGCCCTCTGTCCAGGATTGTCTTATATTTAGCTTCATCCATCTTCCCATTAACTCTGACCAGTTTCCTTGTCTATACTGAACAAAACCATGATGCTGCCACCACCATGTTTCACTGAGTAGTTAATGTGTTCAGGGTGACCTGGTGTCCAAACAGAATGTTCTGCATGTAGGCCAAAAAGTTCAGCTTTAGTCTCATTTGATCAGAGCTTCTTCTTCTTCTTCTGTTTGATGCTTAGGGGATGGGATATTATTTCAGAAACTAACACTGATTTAAACTTCTCCAGAACTTTCTCTCTGACCTGTGTGCTGAGTTACTATGTCTTTACGATGCTGGTTGTTCACTGATGTTCTCTAATAAACCTCTGAGGCCTCCATAGTACACAGTAGAAGAGAATAAATATAATTTCATATTTATTTCAGTTTGTAAAACAAGTTAAAACTGTATATAATCTGAAATTAAATTCACACAAATGCACTACTTTTTGTTGGTCTATTGCATCAAAGCTCAGTAAAATACACAAACAAATAAACATTTGGAATATATGACCTTCAGTATGATTGATCCTTGAGATCAATTTTATTGTACTCAAAACATAGAAGCACAATTCTGTTCAGTTTGTTATGTTTTAGTAAACAGATGGTTGGTTGATCCTGTTTGTCGAGGAAAAACTGCTTTGCTTTTGAACTTTTAAACATTTTAGTCGTTTATTCACACTCCAACATGGATCATAACCACACTGTAACAGCATGTTTGAAAATGGCAGCATGAACATTAACAGACACAACTTCTTGATAGAGGACAGGGGAGTGCAAAAAACAGAAAATAAGACATGTCAGCTTGACTTTTAAAAGCCTCCAAATAAGTCCTTCTTTTTTAAAAGCAATCTGCTCTGGAGACACAAAGAGGTCAAATGATTCTGTTGGTTCACAGAAATCCTCCCTGTTTTCCTCCATTTCTCCCTGCCTGAACCCCATCGCCTCCTTCTTCCTCTTCCCACCTCGTCTCAGCAATGATTGGTCAACAACGGAAAGAGGTGGAGGCGCTGAGCCAATCGGGAGTTGTGACTACAGAGAGACACGGAGGGCAGCCAATGAGCAGCCGAGAGACAACAAAGAGGCGGTCCTTCACGCTGGAGTATGTGATCGGAGAGTTGATGAGAAGCAGAAATGGCAGTTATTGCTTGAGTTCGTAGTTTTAGTCGACGGAACCAACTTTGATACGGAGAATTAAACCTCGGTGAAATAACTAGGCTGCTTATACGCAGTTATGTGATCATTGTGGGAGTTTTAAAGTATGTTTAAAGGCACGACGAGGGGCGAAACAGCAGAAAGCAGCACCATGGACAGAGGAACCCGACTCTGTTAAAGCTGGCGTCCTCAGTTTGGCCACGAACAACAACACAGTTGAGCTAAAATTGGATTTGTTTGAGTAAACATTGACCGGAGTTCGGCTGTAAAGCTCCCAGGAAAAGTTGCAGCAGTGTCGGTAGCTCCCCTCCCGCTGACCCCCTCCCCCACCCGGCCAGCTCTGCTGCTACAACCGCCTCTAATTTCCATTTCACGGCTGAGCAAGTGAAACTCCTCAAGTCCTCCCGGTGCTGCTCCTTCTGCGACACAGACTTTACAAGAAGGCAGCAGCTGTTTAACTGTTTCTACTTTTATTTATTCTCCTGCAGAGCTGCAGCAGGAAGGTCATTGTGAGCCCCCTCCACCCAGTGTGTGTCTGTTCACCCATTATTTGGATTTTATGTAGCGTTCAGGTCGTGGTCAGACTTCTGATCAGCCACCAGGGGGGACAGGAACAAAGCTTTTGTTTCAACCTACCTCCAGACATCCAGGAAACCTTTGAATACACTGAAAAGCATAATAGATAGCTGGTGGGGGGAAAAAACTTGGAGGGCAGAAAAATGTTGTATAAGGAAAGGTGCAAATATGAGATAAATTGCTATGAATAAACCCCCCCAAAACCCAGAGAGGTTTAAGGGTCATTGAGACAACAGAAACAGACAGCATGATTTCAAAAATATATGACAAAGTGGCTAGTGTTGACATGCGGCTAAGACTTTTTTCTCATTTTGTTATAAGTACAAACTTCAACGTATTTGGTTCAGTTTTATGTCACAGACCAGCACAAGTAGTGGGAGAAAACATATGTGTTGATTTGCATATAAAAGTTGGAAAACTGTGGAAAGCAGTTGTATTCATCCCCTTTATCCCGATAGACCTAAATAAAATCCAGTGCAACCAATGGCTTTCTAAATTCACCTGGTTGGTAAATAGAGACCTGTGTGTAATTTAAATCCAGCTGTTCTGCGAAGGCCTTGGTGGTTATTTGTAGAACATTAGTGACATAAACACCATTTTGAAGACCAGGGACCAACACATAGGACAGATCAGGGAGAAGGTTGTGGAGAAGTCTGGGGCAACACCTGCAGAAAATCACTCAAGCTGCTCTGCACACTGCCGAAAGAAAGCCAATAGGCCACATATATTACCTTCTTAGAATGGCTCTGTCAACGTCCACACCTAAATCCAACTGAGAATCTGTTTTTAGACTTGAAAAATTATGTTCACAGATGTTCATCATCCAGTTTGAATGACCTTGAGCTGTTTTACAAAGAGGAAAAGGGCAAAAGTTTCAGTCTACATATGTACATAGCTGGTAGAGACATACCCACAAAGTCTTTTAGCTGTATTTGCAGCACAAGGTTGTTCAGTCAAGTGTAGCAATAAGAGGGATGGATGCAAAAGCCAACCACATTTTTCCGATTCTTATTTGTAAAAAATCTAATTCATAATTATGTAGACCTTTAAAACACAACAAACCTACAGCACACATTGAAACTTGTGGTTGTGATATAGCCTTGCAAATCTAAATACACACGATAACTCGTGCATGGCCACCCGATCACTGTGTTGGATCATGATAAAAACAACAGGGCCTGTCAATACGAAGATGGAATCTACAGTCTTCCTATTTTTAGGTGAGAGTAGGAGGTCTGGATTGATGGGTGAGTCAAGACTAGATTTTCACAAACATTAAAAATTTCTCTGATTTTAAGGAATCTCGAGAAAAGTTTAAAAATAGAGCAGAAATGTCCTACTTGTGAGATGTAGTCTCTCTGATTGAAGATAAGCAATTAAACTTCACAAATGTGTTTAAAGTATGAAAGTAAAGTGGATACTAGTCTTTATTATGGGAATCAGTCCAAACATGATGGCGTGAAATACAAAGGCTTCGAAATAATAAGGACATACTTCATAAATCTAAGAAAAATAAACATTATTATCCCAAAAGTTTAATCTGCCTCAAATATTCAGTTGGGCTTTCAAAGCACATCTGTATTGTGTAAGCTGTCCTGACAGACTGAGTCACAATCCTAAAACTTTTTGGGGCTATCTTGAAATAATAATAAAAAAAAATGAAAATATTTCACATTTCCATTTAGTTTTATTGTAATGTTGACAGTTTAAAATTATGATATTTAAATGTTTATCTCATAAACCAATCCCACATAAAGTTATAATCTTTAAGATTGATCTTTTTTCTGATGTTCCCATTCCTTACAATTCATAATAGTAAGAAATATGTAATATTCCCAATATGTAATTTAATTTTTTCACATCATTACCAGCTCTTTCTTGTGCAGCATTTACAAATTAAGACTAATTTTTATGTTCCTAAAAACAAGCCTCACAGTTTATAGGTCATAGTTGATGCATTTGTAGATTTTTAATTAAAATAACTTAATTTAGGCTAGCATACAGTGAATAAATGACATCAACAATGTTCCGAAAAGGTGTATCAGAACTATCCAACGCCTGCGGGACTGATATTTCTACAGAAATAACACTGTTTGAAAAAAGGATGAGAATCATGTAGCTATCAAGTGGAAAAGTTTACTTCAGACTGATTTTCTCTTTAAAATGTTCACTTCAGCCACGCAGGAATCAAGACAGATTTTCTATCAGCTGGACATTAGTTTTATCTCATAGTCCACCTCGGGCCAGGCCTGGACCGGCCATCTGTTATTTCTGGCAGAACCCACTGAAGCCTGGCTGATCCTGCCGTCCGCCTGACGGGAAATGTTTAACGTGGGATATTTAGAAATCAAACAGCCTGCAGCAGGCAACTCAACTGGCCACGAACACACAAACAAGTCTGAACTTTTCAAGCATTTAGGACATCTCTCTGTGACCATCATCAATAATCTACCTCCAGTTCTGAGGGAAGACATTACTAACAGAAATAGGGTTTGAGTTCAGCTTTGGGTAAAATCATAAAAACACAAGAGCAGGTGTTTTAGTAACTGAAAGCACATGATTTCTGCTTTTTATTCATTCACTGAGAGATGAAACGCTAAGTAAGGAAGACTCATGAATATTAATGGGATCCCATCATTAACTTTATCAGGCGAGACTGAGCAGGAACCAACATAAAAACCAACTTCCAGTCTGTAAAATAGAAAACAAGGACCAGAAGTAAGGACAATATCTTTTTACTTTAGCCTCTTAAGTGCCGATAATTTTAGTCTAAACATAGTATTTCTCAAAATACCCGAATACATATTTTTATTTCTCTTGACAGATCTGTAAATGATGTTGACAATTGATCAAACATATATGTTTGAAGAAAACGGATCTTTTCAGCCTTTTTTCAGGTGTCTAAAAGCCTATAATTGGTCTAAAGTTTTCATGTAGTAAGAGGTTAAATAATGATAAATGTATTGGATGTAAGGCAGTTCTAAGCATTTTATAAACTGGTTGATTCCCCTTCTTTTTTCTCTGTCCGGTTCTATATTCAGTTGTTGGGATTAATCCTTCTAGTATTGTTTCAATCTAGATTGTTCCCCTGATTGGTTCTCTGCTTCATTCTACTGGTTGGGTTCTTGGATGGTTCCCAGGTTGTTGTTTTTTCCTGGGCTTGTTCCCTTAGTTGGTTCCCTGGTTAGCAAGGCCGCTTAATTCCAGTTGCTGGTTCAATGGCTGGTTCTTCTTGGTTCCTTCATCAGCTCCATGGTTGGTTCTCCTGAGTCAGTTCCTGATTAGTTCTCTGGTTGGGTCTGTGGTCAGTTCCCATTTTTGACTCTCTTGGTTGGTTCAAGGGTTGATTTTCCCAATCAGTGTCATAGTTTGTTTTCCTGTTGTTCGTCCTGGTTGGTTCAGTGGTTAGTTCCTTTGGTTCTGTCCCCTGGGTAGGTCCTCAGCTTGGTTCTCCTGATTAAGTTTCCATTTACTCTTTAATCTTTGATTATCATCCTGCCTTTGAGAAACGATTTGACTTTTCTCCATCTGGTTCACTAAAGCCTCTCAGCCTCTGGACTGATGCCTATATTTAAATCCTTTTAGTTTCAGCTCTGCTGGTTACGTGGTCTAATTATACAATAATTGATTTTCCTCAATGGAAATAGTACAGCTGGCTGCAGAGTTAATTTATTTCACGGGTTCTGCCATTACTTGACCATAAGACAATTTCAGCCCGCTGTTTTAAGAGCTACTACTGAGAAACTTAGAAGTCATTTCACTCAATCAGGACCTTCTTTGAACAACTCTATTGGACCAGATGAGAAGTGAAAATCAACAAATTGTACACAGAAGAGACTACGGCCGCCAGTTAAATGTGTCCTGACGTTAGCAGTGATTCTCCATCACCAGAGAGCTTCAAACGGTTCCTCGACAATCGGCTTTGCTGCCTGCAGGCCGTCAAGAGGCCAACAATGTTTCCTGCTCTGCTGATGAACAGATTCTCTGACATTTGTAAGGATTGTGTCTTTGGGCTTGTGAAACGTAAATGTCAGCCAGGATCACTCAGTGTGCTGGCAGCAGAGATCAGAGCAGAGAAACGAACCTGCAGACACACAGCTCCAGTTCATGCTCACTTTATTAAAACCTCGCCCAGTTTTCACCTGTCAGTCTGTCAGATGGTGCTAGACTTGAAAGAGGATTGATTATGAAGAAAACAACCTTTTCATATCTGTCACTGAGATTTTGTACGTGTTCACAAATCCTCTCAAAGCATTTCTTGTAAAGATGATATTACATCACACAGACTGTTATTTAGAGTGATGTTAAGTCCGTTTAAATTTCAGCACATGTCGATCTAGATGTGGTCTGGGTGATCCCTGGGTCTGGTTCTCTTGACTGGTTCCCTGGTTAGTTCAAATGGTTGGCTGAGATGGTTGGTTGTCTGGCTGATCCTTCAGGTTGGTCCCCAGGACTGATTCTCTTTACTTTTTTCTTTGGCTGGTTGTCATGGTTAGATTTTCTGGTTGGTTATTTGACAGGTTCCCATTGTTGTTAATCCTCCTGATTTGGCTTCCTGGTTGGTAACCCAGTCAGTTTCCTGGTGCGTTCACTGACTGATTCACCAGAGACCTGGACAAGGTAATGTTTTTTTTTTCTTTCCTGAAAGGTTTAAAGCAGCATTTATAAATGTTCTGTGGAGGAAGGAATTCAATAACCACTTCCTCTTTATTTGAGGATCAGTTTTTCATCAGTTCTATGATTTTCTTACTTGTTCACACCCTTTTTACAGAGTCTGAGTCCAGGTCTGTAATTAGATTAAAGTAAAATAACATATGAATGAAGCACAGCTCTTCAGCGTCTCAGCTCTCTGCACCTGTCAGATTTCAGAGGATGTTTTTTGTCTCCTGCTGCTGCGCTGACAGCGTGGAGGTAAAGCTGCTGAAGCGATACTCTCAACAATCACACAACGCAGCGAGGCGGTGACCCAGTTCTCTCTTTCAGAGCTTATTTCCTTTACTTCACCAAAAATAAATAAACACAACTCTGTTACGAAGTTGCTTTGGCGCCCAGCCGAGCAGATAAACCCAGTAGCTCTGCCTCCGAGCTTGTGGTATTAGAACAAAACATAAACAAAACTAGCCGTCCCATCAGTTCTGCTGATGGGAGCAGCAGAAAAGTGGATGGCTTGGCTGGAAGTTGTCATGCAGCAATAATATGGTGACATGCTGATTAGTCAAGGCCTGTTTGTGTGTCAGAAGGATGCAGAAGGCTGCAAATGCAAATGACCAGAGTCATAAATTATGATTTTTTAAAGATGCAATTTAACATACTTGTCCACACGAAAGGAAAATAAGCAGCTTAGTGTAGCCTAACAATAACCAGTTTACAAAAATATCTGTAATCTAAAACATATTGGCTCAGTTGAGCCCTCATCTTCACTCATGAGAAGAACAGTAAAGTTACAAAAACAGAGGAAATCTTACACTAAAACAATGAAATAATTTCAACCCAGAAGCAAACACGGTTGCAAGAAAATTAAATGGAAAAAAGTCTAAAACCTTCCAAAAATCCCAATATGTTTTGTTTTCCTCTCCACATCTTTTGTTAAATTTCTACATTTCACATTGACATCAGTAGATAAATTAAACGTATTCATTTTGTGTTGTTTCTTTATATATGTATATTTATATAAAACATTTGTCAGTTTAATTTTACATTTTTATAAACTGATTTATAAACTGATCTCTTTTTTTAATAATATAACCTAATTGCTAATGAAAAACACATAAAACTTCAGAATCTCTGTTACAGAAATAATTATTTTTTTGTTTTTTAATGGTACATAATAGTTTTTACTGTCAATATCACTGGATGATAAAAAACAAGTGTTTCAGGAGTTGTGAGGAAGGACCAAAGTGGCAGCAAGACATCAGCAGGCGTGTAGTGGAAATAATGTCTAATGGAGTAAAACCAAGAAATAAACAACATAGCACAGGGATCAAAAACAGAGCACGGAAACAGGGGAAAACAGACAATGGAAACAGCTAAGGAATACAGGGTATGAAAACAAATGACGCAATACAGGTGGAAAAAAAACCCTGGAACTTAAATACAACAGGGAATCAACGGAAAATGCTCAATACAGGTGAGAGGGATAACTAACACAACATCCCAGCATCATGACAAGGGGTGTCCAAGTCTAGTCGATGGGAGCTACTGTCCCGCAACTTTTAGAGAAATGGTTCTAAACCAGGTTCTAATTCAGACATGTTTGGAACAAGAATGCATCCAAAAGTTCCCAAAAATCTCACATCTCCATTTATGTGTTGGAAAGATTCTCCTGAGGTGTTTTGAATGATCAGCACGACTCATGCAGCATTTACTAAACCATGCTTTTCATGAATATACTTGAATTTGAACTCCTGCAGCTCTTTGCTCCTGTTTGATCGGAATTCATTATTAATCAGTATAATTCAATCGTCTCCATCTGATTATCTCCGAGTCCCTTCAGTGTTTGTGAAGCCACTTCATATCAGAGCAAACAGTCTGTAATCAGCAGCTTTAAAGAGGCTGACGGGTGAACTCATTTATCAGAGTGATATTTCCCAGGTGGAGGATTGGCTGTGCAGCCTGTTAGGAGCTCTGATGTGAAGCAGCAGGGAGGAGGAACTCCTAAAAACCATCAGACGACGAGCTGTTGGCGCTGCAACCTGCAGAGAGGCATCAAACAACGTCTTCATACATCTGCTGCGTCTGTTCTGCTCCGGCTGATGAGAAACGAAGGACTGCTGTTTCTTTACCTTCATCTGCACCTGGTAGTCAGAACGACCCAAAACACTGCAGCCGAAGTCCTCCTAAGCACAGACGAGCAGATCTGTAGTGAGTCCCTGACCGGGCAGACACCAGTCAGGCCTGTTCAGCTTGATTTGGTTAAAACCTAGGTTTGAAGATTACTGTTTGTATAATTTTATTAGTTTTTAAATTAAATTAATTATTATGTTTGGTTCATTTTACCTACCTAACTTTATTCTTATGAGGAAGGCAAGTTTATTTCTATAACACCAATTAACCCACCAGGCGATTCAAAGTGCTTCACATGACAGGGAAGGAAAGACAAAGAGAAAAGGAAGCAATGCATAAAACAGGTGTTTTAAATTGGTAATTAGTCAGATTATTTGATCAAAGCTGCTGTGAATAAAAAAAAAAAAAAGTCCTGATTTAAAGAAACCATCAATTTCTGCACATTTCAGGTTTTCTGGGATATATTTTCCATAAACGAGGAGCATATACTAAATGCTGGTCCTGGAAACGCTGAGTAAGCAGGTCTCTGAAGACCTGAGGGCTCCGCATGGCTCAGACTTAACAAGCAGCGCCGATGTGTATTTCAGCCAAAAAAAAAAAACATTTAGTGGTTTACAGCACAGCAGCAGAATATTAAAATATATTACTTGATTCATACACATATATTGAAATTTTGTCTCTATATTTTCATGTTGAGAGTAGGACTAAAACACAGAAAGGAACTTGGGATGAGCATGGCAGAGGTTTAATAATAGAAACAGAAAACGTACATATTTTAAACAAGTACAAGACATGGGGCACAGGCAATTACCAAAACCAGCAAAGTACGATGAAAACCAGTGAGCTTATATGAGGAAAGGGCGGAGAATGACATTAAATGCAGATTAACTAAACAGGACTTTAGGAATAGCTGTGGATGGGGAGCAAACAGATAGAGGGAAGGTGAATAATAAACACAAATGATGCTGAACTAGACTCAAAAAAACTGCAAACCAAGGAGAGAAAGATTAAGACTGATCTTGAGGATTGGATCAAGATCAAAACACAAATGAAAACCAAAACATCATAAGATATATACTATAATTGTTTTTTTCTTGTTACTACAGGTATTATTATTTTTATTTTTTTTTGCTTAATTTTAAAACATCTTCCACTAGTTATATGTTGCCATGCAGCAAGGACGTCTGGGGTTCCAGCTCTTGGTTGAACCTGGGGTCTTTCTGCATGTGGTTTGCATGTTCTTACTGTGCATATGTGTGTCTATAGATGTACTCATCCATGCTATTCTTTGTATGTTTTGTCCTCAGATATTCTCAGTTCTTTACATGTTTTTTATGAATATCTCATATTTAAATTATATATATATATATATATATATATATATATATATATATATATATATATATATATATATATATATATATATATATATATATATATATGATAGAAAATGAATGAATATCACTTGTATTCTAAATATAAAAATATAAATTTCCTTTAATTTTTGGCTATACATTTTGTGGCTTTAACCCTTTAGGCCTAAAGTTTTAATCTTGTGATAATTGATGTAAGCACAACACCAGGAGGAGCATCGTGACAAGGAGATTTAATAATGAAAACATAAACATGGGACCAGGGTGACGGCAACAGAAAAACCCAACAATGAAAAATGAACCTAGGGACTAAATCAAAAGAAGAAGAAGAAGAAAAGATGATGTCCTAAAATATTTAGTATTTTATGTATCCCTATAATTTAAAGAAAATCTATGATTTACCTGATTGCCTGGTCTGTCTCTACATCCGGGTGGTTCTGGTGGATTAATTTGTTTCCTTTGTTTATTTCACATATTTTCAAATCTGTTTGCAGTAGAAACTGATTTAAGCAATCATTGTGTTTTTCTGCACTGGATCCTGTTAAAAAGAAACAAACAAAAAACCCAACGAAACAGCAGAACCTCTGATCTCTATGTTAAAGCTCAGATAATTTAAATTCTTTTTTCTTAATGAAGCCAACTTTTAAGGTCATTAAGAAACATCAGCTCTGCTTCATTTCCAGTAATTAATGTCCACATGACCCGGTAATTAATTCAAGCCAATTACGGCTGCATTTCAGCCTAATTGAGATGTAGATCTGTGAGCTGAACAGGCGATTAGAGAGGAGATGTATGAAATGTTGCATTAAATAAAGTGACAGTCGGATGTTAATGATTTAATCACAGATAATTAGTCTGAGGAAGAAATTCTAGGGCAAGCTTGAAAACATAAAAAGACTGTTGGTTATACCGAACTCCATTCAAAAACACCTGACTTTAGGCTTCTGTCTATCCTCTGCAGTGTTTAAACGATTGAATGAATGAAATGCTTGGAACAAATAGATTACTGTAAAGAATAAGTGAATTAGTCAACAGATTAATAAGTGAGTGAAAAAAACAAACACTTGAATGAATAAATGGATCAATGTCAATGTCAAATTTATTTATATAGCACTTTAAAAACAGGTATAAAACTGCACCAAAGTGTTTTACAAAAAGACAACAACAATCAACAAAACAGAATGGGAAACACTGCTTCAAATAAAAGCCAAAGAATAAAAATAAGTTTTAAGAGGTGATTTAAAATGATCCAGGCTGTGGGCAGATTTAATTTGAAGAGGTAAATTGTATAGTTGATTATTTGAACGTAGACTTCTCAACACTGACTGGAATTTTAAAAGGTCTCTAAGATAAGGCGGAGCTATGATGTTTCAATGACTGAATGAACAAACAAATTAATAATTGAAGACAAGAATGTATGAATTTGTCTAATTTAAGAAGCTCAGCTGTTCAGCCCTTGATGGATCTGTGCTCAACTCTGACGTCTGACCTCATTTACAATAATTCCCCTTGGTAGATGCTGATCAATAACTCATGATCTCTCTCAGGTAAGACCATGTCATTAATTCAGCTCACAGCTCTGAGGCCTGGTTCCTTACATCCGAACCCTGCTGAGACCCAAGGACCCTGGACCCACTGAGTTTTTGAGCTGCTGCTGCCCATCCCGTCCCCTCCTCCAGCTGAGAGGGGCCCCATGCTGAGCCGAGGGGCCCTGAGTCTTCATGAACACATGATGGCTGACTGCGCACAGCAGGAAGGAGCTGCTTCTGTCAGCTCCACTGCTGGTTTTCAACAAGGTGAAGGGGAAATTGCATTCATGACCGGGAAATCACTTTCACATTTAACAGTTAAAACATACCCCTAGAATGAAAAAATAAATGATTTTAACAAAATGTCTATCTAAAAAAAAAAAGAACCAGTTCATGTTACTCTGAATAATGTTTGCGATACTTCATTTGATAACTGCTTTATTCTGTAAATACATTTTAAAAACAAACACTACTGAGTGCTATCCCTCCAGGTTTCTGCTGTCTGAATACAGCTGTAGAGATAACTTTATTAAACATTCTCCCAAGTTAATGATCCCTAAATGTAAGCAAAATGCGGTTACTGCTATCAGCCAGATTAAACAGTTTTCCGAGACTTCTGATATCCAATCTGCTACAGGCATACAAGGTTTGTGTGCAGAGTCAGTGACGAGGCCATCTGCTGCTGCTGTGAGGAAAACAATCTGCAGCCTAACAGCACAACATTTGAAAATGTAAATGTAAAAACAGGAACGTTTTGAAAAGTCCAGTTTTTGCTTTATTTTCTTATAGTAATGGCAAATTAAAAGCTGACTTGATGATGTTGCCACTGCAAAGAAACAGAAAATTCATCTTGGGTAAATATAATCAAATGGACCTAATGTTTTCATTCTGTACCCAATATTTGTGAGCTTTCTCACAAAACACATTGAACTCCAGAAAGAATGACCAGAGTTTGGGTCATTGGAACATCCATCCATTCATCCATCCTTTGATTTATAGATGCTTATCCATGCAGGGTTGTGGGGGTTGGGCATGCCATTGGACAAGAGGCGGGGTACACCCTGGAGAAGTCGCCAGTCCATCACAGGGCAGCACAGAAAAACACAGGACTAACAACCATGCACACTCATCCCTAATGGCAATTCGGAGAGCCCAGTTAAGGTTGTTTTGTTTTTGGTCTGTGGGAAGAAATTGGAGTACCCAGAGACATGGACCGCGGAACGCATTTCAAATTGGTCGGGCCCCATCAGTCTTTTTTTTCTGACGTTCCAGCACACACGCCCCGTATTTATTTCCACTTACAATCATTATATTACAGCTAACACAACATTTACAGAATAAAAATACTTTAAAAATAAAAGTCAAACTCACCCCTGCTCTAAATATTCCCGAAAAAGTGTCTCCGCCTGCCATTATGCTGGATGAAGTCCTATCCTCAAAGCATCCACTGTGGTCAAAAGATCCCTGTGTGTGTGGGCGCACATCAAGCTATTTAGTCTTTTCTGGGTCGTTGTTGATCTCAGATAGGTCTTGATACGACGGAGGGACGAGAAACACCTCTCAGCACTTGCAGTGGACACAGCCTTAAAGCTAGCTAAGCTAACGAAGCAAACGAAGTAGTGGTCATTTTGTTTACATCACATGACACAATCAGCCAATAGGGTAGTTCACTCGTGACGTCAGCGCTACGTCCAGGTCCGGCGTGTAGACACAAACAGTACTGTTCTCGTCTACTACATGACAAAACGGGTGATTTAGAGCGTACTTTTAGTTAGTTTATTTTTGGAATCTAAACAATGCCTACGACTTGTTGTGCTCCCGGTTGCACAGAGAGGCATTCCAAATCGTTGGATGTACGTTTCTGTCGTTTACCGAAGGAGGAAGGACGAAGAAAGAAATGGATAATTTCAATGAAAAGAGCGCAGGCAGACACTCCCAATGGACTGCCAGAGAGAACCCACGCATGCACAGGGACGACATGCAAACTTCATTCAGAAGGACAACAGGCCAGGATTTGAACCCAGGAACTTCTTGCTGCAAAACAACAGTACTGCCCCCACTGTCCATCCCGTGTCATTGGAAAATCAATTGTCTAAACAAAAAAAAAAATCTAATAGACGCAATCATTTGGATGACAGGACAAAGCAATGTGTGTATATGGGATAAAGTTTTACCCTGTTGGGGTACCTGAACTACCCTGAATTTATGCTTGATAATTTGCACATTTTACACAACAAAAGAACATTTCTAAGAAGTAACTTTGAGATAAGATAAGATGCTTTTATTTTACATTCTATTTTGTACATACAACAAATTTTCGTAGATCAGATGGAGGGTTAGCCTGAGCTGCTGCGACTGAGCGCGCCGCCGCTAATGGCCGACCTGACCATCATGTCTTTAGCGGTAGGGGAAACAGGATCGCCCGGAGGAAACCTACGCAGACATGGGGAGAAAATGCAAACTCCACACAGAAAGGCCCCTGGTTCTCCCATTAGCTCTGAAGGAATAACAGATTATTATTATTTTTTTGGTTCTGTTTTTTTTTTGTCTTCTTTGGTGACTACAAAAAAAACAATAGACGCAAAAAGAAAACAATAGGCATGTGGATGGCATTCTCTAAACAACCAGACATTATATAGCATTTCTCTCTTTCTGAGGGAAGAGTTTGGCAGTGTAGTTGAATTTCAACAGCTGTGTCGTTTCAGTGTAGCAGATATCAGATACTTTAAAAACTACACATTATGAAAAAGAGATTTAAGTTTTTTTTGGAATAATCAATGCAATCTAGCAATTTCTTTGAGGCTGTGGGAAATATCAGGTCCAATATGGGCCAACTAATGTTCACTCTGTATTGATAAACAAAAACAATAAGGCAAACACAAACTACTAATCTGTCACATATGTTGCTAAACTACACACTATTTATTGGGGAACAGCATCAAATATAATTTAATCTGATTAAAATCCCTAAAAGTTATGAAAAACTATTTTTACTATCAGAGATTTTAGGGACTTATTTCTGACTTTTATGACATGTTTTTATTGAAGAGGGGAGATTAGTTGGAAAATAGGAGCAAGGTTACAAACCCCTATAGAATAAAGCATCCAGAGCTTCTGGTCAATACATACTCCACAAGACCATTGTTTTTTATCCCAGGGCTGCAAGAAGAAAATTATTTTATTCTCTTCTTGCAGCCCTCATGTGGCAGTTTATGCGGCTCGATGAAATATGAGACAGAAGTGCTGCAGTGGGTGAGACCAATGAAGACTTCTTGAGAGTTCTGCGCTGGAATTGTCAGGAACCAGAGACAGAGGGACCCAGTATTCAACCAGACAAGCAGAGGTTAGGTTAAAGAAGGTTTATTTTTCCAAAAACAGATGTGAGCAGAAACCAAGACAGGCAGGCAAAAATGAAGGGCAGGACAAAAACAAAGCTTGTGGTAAAAAACAGTCCAAGGCAAAAAAGCAGGCAATTTGATAAGGGAGGAAAAACACAGTACAGGGAATGCTGGCAAAACTCACCCATGGACATGGCAAAAACAAACAATGATGTGGCAGATTGCAGGGGGCAGAGGCAGGTATAAGTAAGGGAGTGATCAGGTGAATGGAGTGAAACTAATTACTGGAATGGGTGGAGCTAATCAGGGGAAGGGAAGTGACAGAGTAGTGACTGAGAGGCTGATGGGCCAGAAATTAAGATGGACAACTACAGAGCCAAAATAACCATAAATAGCAAACCCAAGATAGAAAACAAAGCAAAGACTGAACAGAACACAAGCTATAATAAAAACTAATAAAGGAAACCAGGGGTCCGTTCTTCGTACGTCGCTAACTCAGTTAGCTGGATTTGATTGTTGACGATTTGGCATGATCTTGGATCGTTTGGTTCTTCGAAAGACATCCTGCACTTGTTGTCATAGCAACATGTGCGCCAGCTTAAGCCTGCTCCAGAGCAGGCTTATTTCATGTAAACAAGATTAGATCACGGCTGTATAAGCGGAGGAGATAGGGAAGTCTGCCGTAGCCATGTCCATTTTTGCGACAGCAACCTGTTGCGGAAAGTGCAAGAATAATTTGCAGAGTTTTTCGAATTAATCACGTATTGCGCAATAGAGAGATTTTTCTTGGTGGCTGTTATAAACAGACAAACACATCATTTAACAGTGGCTTTTAAAGAGGAAAAAGTGGTGTTAGAGCCATAAATCTAAAATATTTAAGTTATTTGTATGATAGTTTGCTTTTTATTTTTATCATATTCAGTAACAAGAGTTGTTCGGGCCATTTTATTGTGAAGTTTAGTTTTACTTTGAAAGGCTTGCTTCCTGTCGAGCCGTATATTGTATTAGAAAAAACTATGGACGGATTATCTAGACACGGAGCAATACAGTTTTACCGTGTAAACTGTGGATGACTTGGAAAAGGAAGATTTTCATTTTTTATGGATAAAAATTTTTTTTTTTTTGTTAAAATTCCCAGTTTGCACGTGTCCTTTACTTCCCGTCTCTAAGGAATGACACTGAAATTTGGATCTCTTGACATAACAAGTGCCTTTTTAAAATAAAGTGTAATAATTAAAGGCTATCATTTTGTAGAATATTCTTGTATTTCCATTTTACTTGTCCCCATGTTCTAGTGGGTCCCGTGGAGGCTCTGATATAAAAGAACAAATAATATAGAATTATTAAAATGCAAAAATTCATGCTGTAGAATGTGATAGAAACATCTACCATGGACAGTATTTACGCATTAATTTGTCTGCTGCTTTTTGCCGGCCCTCTCTCCTGGCTTTAACAGATTTTGAGGTGTTTTAATTAATGACTCAAATTCGGCATAACCTTCCAAGCTCTTGTTCTGCTTGGGAGAAAAACTGTGGGCGTTCTTTGCTGAACAGCCAATAGCAGCGTTGCTGATCATTGTTTCTACTATCGATACATTTCCCCTTTTAAACAAACGCAGTTGTCTCAGATAACTCAATCCAGCCATACTAATCATAAACAACAGGTGTGTTCGAAGAACCCAATTAGCCGGATCATGATTAGCCGGATGAAATCATCTTGGATGTGTCATTTGATCTCGGATGTTTTAAGCAACGTACGAAGAACGGACCCCAGATAACTAAAACAGTAAACAGGCTAAACATGAATCCAACACAATACAAAACAAGAAACAGAAATAAACCCTAAGGCAGGAAAGCCAACATAACCAAAATAACAACATCTACCAGAACTGAATTGTGACAGGAATCTTTTTTAAAAGAATGGAAAGAGCTCTTTAATTTAACATCAAACTGGTATTTGGTTTAAAACTGATCTCACTTTCTGTGATTTTAGAGGTGTATAGCCTTAGCTGTTACAGTGCATTTCTGATTGATTCAAGCACTTGTGCTGCCCCCTGATGGAATGACCCCCTGGGCAGTGAGCCATACTGTTCATATCAAATTCAACATTAATTGTTCTCATAAGTGATTTCCCTAATTTAAACCTTTTCCAACACATGCCTCACTTCAGCAGCATATGAGCTAGAATGGCAAACACACAGATAAAAGCAATACAGTGCCTTTAAGAAGTGCTCATTACTTATTTTATGAACCATGAAGTATTTCAGGGATTTTTGTTCCTTTAGTAAGGCAAAGACTCTCTTCAGAGTGGACTTAAATGATCAGAATCTGATTTGAATAGAATTTTTAATCGTTATGTTTTATTGTGTTGGTGAATAAAAAACTTGATTTGATGAAAACCTTTAAAAAGCTGCTGTCAGTCAGCAACGTTTTACCCTCTTTTCTCCAACTGCCAAGTTTTTCCATGTCTCCTCGCCAGCTGGTCAGGGGGTCTCCTGCTGCCGCTGGGCCCCACAGCTCACTTCCTTCTTTCTGCAGCACCTGTTTCTGTTTGGCAAAGCCGAGCGGCATCCTGAAAGCTTGGAGACGAGCCATCTGCTGCCCGACTCTGCACCATTTTACCCCCAATCCCTCACGTCTTTCATCCTGGTGATTTTCTTCTGCTCTGTAACTGGGAGATGGAAGAAAAGCTGGAACAGCCTTGCTAACAAATCCCAAACAGCACAATTTAGCTCAAGGGGAAAGCTGCGAGTGTGCAGGTTAAATCAAAGCAGGATAAGTGCAGCAGAGAGGCTTTACCTCATGCAGGTGGAGAACTGCTTGTTTCTTATCTCATATGTTGAAAATCAGTTTTGATCTAGCAGCCAATGCTATATTTTTCTAACTTGCTTTGGGAATGCATGCCTTGAATACAAGAACTGAACAAAATTTAGATTTTCATAATCCAAGCTATGCAGAACCTCTTTGCAACCTATTGCCAAAGCAAGTCAGAGTGTAAAATTCAGCATTTTATGAGTTGACTAAGGGAGTCAAAGAATTTGAAATCAGTCATTTATCCTCCTGGAAACCAATAAACAAATGAAGAAATTAAAGACAAGTACCAACATGCCCTGGTCCAAGCAAGTACACAATGAAAGTAGACATCTTCAAAACCCTTAAAATGTGATCATGGAACCCACAGCAGACTCTGCTGTTGATGCAATTTATGTACAATGTACAAGACGGCACAAGCTTTATTTTCATGGGAGGTGTCAAAGGAGGAAACCTTGCTCTCTGCAGACAACTTGAAGAGTAATGTCCATTGGACATATAAGTCTAAAACTGAATTATGCGCATATCGGAGCAGAGGACATATGTGCCTTGAACCAAATCTAAGGCATTCCGGGAAAATGAACTCACACCAACTATGAGGCCTAGAGCTGGACGTTTCATGGTTTGGGGATGCTTTACTAGAGGAGAATCCAATCTGGCCAGCCCACCATAACTTCCTGGAAAGCTGATGCTTTACTGACCTAGTTAGCAGCCATGGGCATTAAAGCTGATAACGTTTATTTTCTCTTCTAATGATGTACGTAAAATCACTTGTAAAGTTTTGGAGAACATGTAATTGTGATAATGCTTCTATAATGTTGAATGTAAAAATAATAATAATGTAGGACAGATTCCTGGGTCAATGTGAGCTTCTGTGCTTTCTGTGTCTCTGCTCTGTCTTCTCCAAGCCCCAGTGGGTCAAAGCAGATGAGCGTTCACACTGAGCCTGGTTCTGGTTCTGCTGGAGGTTCTCCTCCCTGTTAAAGGGGAGTTTTCCTCTCCACTGTCGCTTCATGCATGCTCAGTATGAGGGATTGCTGCAAAGCCATCAACAATGCAGACGACTGTCCACTGTGGCTCTACGCTCTTTCAGGAGGAGTGAATGCTGCTTGGAGAGACTTGATGCAACCTGCTGGGTTTCCTTAGAGAGGAAACTTTCTGATCAATGTGTATAATCTGATTGAATTTGACTTTGGAAAGAGCCTTGAGATGACATGTATCATGAATTGGCGCTATATAAATAAAATTTAATTGAATTTAAATTGATTTGAATTGAATTAAAAAATAAAATAAAATGCAGAAAAACAACAGCAACACGGCGTGATGTCGTTCCTGGAGACGGAATGCAATTTTCGAGGCAAATGGAACGCAACACAATGATTTCTTTTGATTGTGAACTACAAATCCCAGAGCGGATACAGCTTTTACTTCTGCGCATGCGCCAGAAGGTGGGGCGCGTGGACGACTCGGCGGCTGTGTGAAATGGCGGCTCTGGTTTAAACACACTGAGGCGATTCCAGTTAATTTTAGGAGCGGTCTCAGAACGGTTTGCTTCATTTGCACCACTCAGACAGTCACTCAGAGGGAAAGAGCGGAACTTGCCACGTATTAAAGGTATGTCCGAGTTTAACAGAACGGGTTAACGCATATATACTGGCTTTAAACGGGAGTGTTAGCCGTTAGCTGCTAACAGGCGGGCCGGGCAGCCGCGCTGGCTAACCGGCTAGCTGAGCTAACGCTGTGCTGGGAGTTCAGCATCGGCATCATGACCGGGACTGGAGGGTCTAAAATGATCCAAGTTTAACTGCCCAGATAATTAAAGCTTAACCCTTTTTTTGTGGTTTGAGCTTTGACCCGTGACTAATCCTAGAAGAGTTAATAAATTAAACTAGTTAACCGTTAACTGTGACTAACTGTAAATGCTGCAAACATCAATTTGAACTTTAAATCTTTAAGTCATCCTCTAGATTCCCCCCAAAATCGTCGCTTCTAGGTCTGAGTTACGTAGATGTAATTTCCTGTTGCATTTTTAATTTAATTCACACCACTTTGTCTTCCTCTTAACTGTGCTGGTTAAGCTGTAAACTCTCAAACACGCAACAGACGCGATGAGAGACCACATCCCAGTTAAAGATAAGATAATATAGGCTTTATTGATCTCGCATTGGAGAAATTCACTTTCTCCAATAAAACCAAAGCTTTCCACTCTATATGTTCTACTCTGTGTTCGCCATGTTGTGGTCTAGGTGAAAAAATGTGCTGTCCTGTTGTTTAAACGACTTCCCGGGTTGCCGTGGCCTTTTGGTAGTAGTAAAACGCTTATTTTAGCCGCCAACGTGATTGCAAGGTATTTAATTTCTTTGCTATTCAGAACTTATCAGCCCACGACAGCTGCTAAAGCAACACGAACAGGGCTGATGGGTCTCTTTCGTGTTCACAGGTAGGAGACTACGGGCAGCCTTTTCCTTGAAGACAAAAGTAAAGCCTAGAGATTTTAAAGCCTAGACATTTACATTAGTTTTATTTGAGGTAAATGGAATGGATGGACGCATAAAAACAGATCCATACGAGTGAAAAGGCCCGTCATAAAGTTTAACTTGTTAATCTGATTGAAGCTGCGTGTTAATTTTAAACCAAACAGTCCAGAATCAAACCAGAGGTGAAGAAAGCAACCGCTGCTTTCTCTGAGACAGACCCTGATGTCGTAATAAACAAAGCCTTCTCCAGCGGCTCATAACTTTCCGGTTTGTTGTTTTCAGCACAGGTGTGATGGCGAAGAGGATCGCTGACAAAGAGCTAACAGACAGGAACTGGGATCAGGAGGAGGAGGGAGAGGAGGTGAGCTCACATGTGATTGCAGTTTGTCACTTTTGTACACGGAGCTGATCTCACCCACCTGTTCGTCTGCCCCTCGCCAGGCCGGGACCTTTTCTGTTGCAAGTGAGGATGTGTTGAAGAGTCGACCGATAAAGAAGGCCAAACGCAGAAACACTGGAGAGGTAAGACGGGAACGTCTTGCTCTGCCTCCTGGGTCCCCCCCCCTCCTGCTGTTCGCCGCTGCTGCTGACCTCGCTGTGTTTCGTTTTATGTGTTTCAGAGCGAAGGAGGAGGAGCATTCAAAGGGTTTAAAGGCTTTTCCATGGCCACGTCCTCTGCGTCTGTGACTGCGTTCTCTGGGCTTGGGAACGCCGGGGGCTTTAAAGGCTTCGGAGGTCTGAGCAACGGGAACAGCACGCCTCCGTCGTTCGGAGGTTTCTCGTCTCCTGCAAAGTCTGCGGCTGCAACCGGTAAGGAAACCATTAATCGCCTTAATGTCAGCGAATGCCTCATATTCTCTATAAAAGGTTCCTCACAACTACCAGAACCTCCGACTGTGCAGTAATTATTGCTGTTGATGCGTTAATTAGACAGTTGTGGTTAATTTCAGATCTGAATTGCAGCTTTGATGCATGGATTCAGCTTATTCTTTGTCAATGTCAATATCAAATTTATTTATATAGCACTTTAAAACAGGCATAGAACTGCACCAAAGTGCTGTACAAGAGTGACAACAACAGAAATGAATAAAACAAAGTACTTTAATTAAATGCCAAAGAATAAAAATAAGTTTTAAGAAGCAATTTAAAATGATCCAGGCTGTGGGCAGATCTAATTTGGAAAGGTAGATTGTTCCATAGAGAAGAAGCAACAGCAGAAAAAGCCCGATCTCCTTTCCTCTTAAGTCTGGTCCGAGGAACTGTTAGTAAAAGCTGATTATTAGAACGTAGGGTTCTGGACACGGGCTGAAATTTTAAAAGTTCCAGAAGATAAGGGGGAGCTAATCCATTTAAAGCTTTATAAGTTAATAAAAGAATCTTAAAATCTATTCGATAAAAAACAGGCAGCCAATGTAAAGAGGCCAGTATGGGCCTTATATGGTCACGCTTCCTGGTTCCTGTAAGAAGCCGAGCCGCTGCGTTCTGGATCATTTGAAGTCGCTGCATCTGTGATCTGCATCTTTAGGACTATAAAGCCTAATTTGCCAAATATTTCTCTACAGCCTTCCTGCTGTGAGCAGTCATTGTTTAAATCGGGCAAAATAGGGTTAAAACAAATACAACTATTTTAAAGTTTTTGTAAAAAAAAAAAAAAAATTTACTGACTTTCTGTCGACATAAATATCTGTATTCCCTCATAATGTCAATATCTTGTTAAACTGGCAGCGAGATTGCCAAGAAGTGACAAACATTCCCAAACGAGTATGGTGTGTTTACGTATCAGAAAAATACGTCTGACTTTTTACGTTTTTAACCAGGCTTTTCCCGATCAGGGCAGATCAGCGTAAGATCGTCTGTTCCAGGTCGTCGGTCGTATTCACAGTGCATCCGACGTCGCTGCTAATAACCTTTAACACACTTTATTAGTCTATTATTTAACAGCTCTACTCTGTTTTTCCTGCCTCCAGCTACATTAATGTATGTACTTTAACAGTTTGTCAGATTATTACGTTGTTGAAACCTGAATCTTTAAGTTTTAAATTAGGTTTAGGTTAGGATGATGGGGAACGGTCAGTAAAACTGACTCGGACTGTTAGACATTACAGGTATACAAACACAGAGCAATGGGTTTTGATTCGATCCAGTAGTGTTCTGTTTAAACTCTGGATGATGCTCTGTCACTCCGGATGTGGCTGTTTAAAGTATTTCCACTATGGATCAACGGGATTGCAGCGCAGCTGATTTAAAAAAACAAACAAAAAAAAAAAAACAACAACAACAAAGCTCTGGAGTTAAAGTGAGGTCAATGATCCCAATTACTGAAATTACTCCTCGATCAGAACCCCGATCAGGTACTTGTGATTAAATCTGGCCGGTCCTAAAACAAAGTCAATATACGCCAGCTGAATTAATACAGGAGCTTAGCAATGCTAAATGTTCTGTCCTACGAAGGCTCGGTTCCCTGAAGGAGGTCAGTGAATGCAACACGGGAGATCTGCAGTAGGTTAACAAAAAAAAAAAAAATTAGGACAGAAGCTTGTTTTCACTGACATACTTCCACTAAAAAGCTTGTTGCCTTAACTTTATCAGCTCAATTTCTACTGATGCAGCTTTATATGCAGTATTGAAAATATTTGACTTTAATGTTTTAATTTATAAGGGTTTCATAAGGGTATGAGAAAAAGGAAATATACCTTTTCAGGATTATTTCTTGACTGTTTAGCTTTTTGTATGATACTAATAAAGATGTCTGGGAAAACATTTTTTTTCTTTTTTAGCTCTGTTGTGTCTGAAATAAGGACTTTACTGCTGTGCCTCTTAAATCTACCTGATCGTATCTGGAGGTGGATGTTCTAGCTTTTAATATTTGTTTATTTACAGGCACCAATGATTCTTAGAAAAACTGACTCAGAGTTTCTGTGATTCATAAAATCAGACATGCTGAGCAGTTTTTCTGGTTTTATTTAATGTCTGACAGCAGTTATTTTATTATTTTTTCCCTCTTTTTTTTTTTTTGTCAAACATTATCTTTTTATGGTTTTTAAAATGCTGATTATTGCAGATGGAGGGTAAATTATCCGATCTGAATGCTGCATGTTTAGCGATAAAGCGATCAGAGCGGTTTAAACTGTAGGAATCAGGGCCGGGCTTCTGAATGCCAAAGAGACCTGATGTGTGTTTCCTGCCAGCGCTGCGATCGGTGAGACGCTGCAGGGCTGAGCGTCGCCTCTTTGTTGCCCCTCTTGGTTTGTAATGCGATGTAATGGAGCTGAATCTGCGCTCGCTGCTCTTTTATTCCACGCCGCTGTCGCTGCAGGGCAGGTGGGGGAGGGGCCTCTCGGTCGCTCTCTCTGCTGCCTCACTCACTCGGGTCTCTCCATCCGTTCAGGTGTAACGTTCAACGGACCGTCCTCCACGCAGCCCGCTGCTGACATCACCGCCCAGCAGACCAACGGCTCCGCCCCCAGCCCCACTCAGAGCTCCTGCAGCAGCAACAAGGAGTACAGCCGGCAGCTCACAGCGCTCAACTGCTCCGTGCGCGACTGGATCACCAAGCATGTGAACAACAACCCGCTCTGCGACCTCAACCCCATCTTCAGGGATTACGAGCGCCACCTCGCCAGCATCGAGCGGCAGTATGGAGCCGGCGCCACCGACGGCGGCTCAGAGGAGAAGAAGCAGGGAGCCACATCCACCCCTCCTCCTCCTCCCTCCTCATCTTCCTCCTCCTCCAGCAGCAGCAGCTCAGCAGCTCCATCAGCTGCTTTGTTCTCCTTCAGCAAAAACACGACCGAGGATCCGACTCCGAAAAGCTCCAGCTCTGCTCCAATCCCTGCCGGAGTCACCTTTAAGTTCGGCGAGAAGGTGGACAGCTCAGCCCTGGGATCATTAGCGTCTAAATCCTCCATCCCCAGCTTCTCCTTCTCCTCCTCCTCCTCCAGTCAGACCTCCTTGTTTGGAGCTCCAGGACCCGCAGCGCCACTGTCCTTCAGTGGGAACAAAACCGCAGACGCTCCAGCTGCAGGTCAGGAAGTGTCTCCTGATAACTTTCATTCCTTTTAATCAAACTATTTCTGTTCCTTTAGCATCTCAGACATGAAGCTTTATTAAAAACTAATATTTAATTTCTTTGTTTTTTTTTCCCCACAACTTTCTAGATTTTAATACTTGCTCACATTTACTTTACATTTGATCCAAACGGTACGGATCAAGTTTTAAGATTAGATGCTACCGATTGTTCGGGTCAGGTGACCTGGGGGTCAAATTTCTCCTTTTCTTGTTTTTAACGCGTCCTAAAGTAAAAACGCCCGTTTTTTTCGTTTATTCTTCCAGTCGACAACGGAGACGAAGAGTCAGAGGAGCCTCCAAAACCAGAGGTGAAGGAGGTGAAAGAGGATGACGCTTTCTACTCAAAGAAGTACGTCTGAAAACCTTGAAGTGAATCAATAATAACACAAACATCTCAGGAAACTTTTACATGAAGGTGGAAAAAAATCTGCATTTATGGCGTTATTGCTGAGAATTTAAGATTCGTTCATGTTTGTGACATGTTTCTGGATATGTTGCTAACTTTAGTTTTTCATTTACTCATGTTTAATATGGAGCAAATCTAACATGGCTGAAATGCTGGTCTTGGGGTTTTTCAGGACGTCTGTTAGATTCGTCATGAGCTTCGTTTGTTTTATTAAAAAAAGAGAGCTGCTGTAAACCAGAAGGGGGACATGAAGATCTCCCCTCTGAGCAGGTTACGTTTTTGTGTTTCCTGCTGTTGACGGCGGACGTTTCTCATTCCCACCAGGTGTAAATTATTCTACAAGAAGGAGTCGGAGTTCAAAGAGAAAGGAGTGGGAACGCTGCACCTGAAACGCACCGCCGAGGGAAAGACCCAGATGATCGTCCGAGCCGACACCAACCTGGGTAAATCTCTGATTTAGTAAAAAAAAAAAACGTCCCTGCTGTTGTTTAAGTGTTAAAGGTGTGTCTCATTAAGATGGAATCATAGACGTATTTCACTTATTCAGCTCCAAGTAAAAGTCAAATAATCTAGATTTATTACCAACATGGTGATAGATTTTAAGTGTTTATTTCTCTTAATGTCAACTATGGCTTAAAGTTAACGAAAAGCCAAATCAGTTTCTTGTGGTATTTTAATATCACACAAGGCCAATTAAAATGGATTTTAATACACATGTTGTGTTTATGGCCTACAAACCATGCTGAGCTGACAGATGTCCAGCAGAAAGCCACAAAGGGTCATTGCTGTAGAAGCCTGGCTCTTCAGAGCGCTGGATCCAAGCATATTAACTGATAGATGAGTAGAAGAGAAAAGAAGTGTAATTAAGAGTACTGCAGCTGGTCAGCACATGCCGAGTCACCACCCACAGACGCATCCCTGACTTGAGCTCCAGCCGTCTCTTTGCTCGTGTTGAAGCAACTCCTGGACCTGAGATGGCGTCAGAAGCTTCTCACCTGGGCTGGAGGGGAAATTACCTGACTGTTCGGCTGTTGGATGAAAGTAAAGTTTGCATTTATTTTGGAAACCAGACTGTCTGGAGAAAGAAGTTAAAGTTTCCACGGTCGGTGACGGTTAGGGGGAGCCACGTGGTCCGCTGGTTCTGGTCCGATGCGTTTTATCAAGTTTAAAAACAGTCCAAGGAGGAGAATCTGGAGTACGTCTTTGTCCCATTTATGTTCCCCTGCCCAACATGCCAAAGGCACCAAAAGCTGATGCAGTGACCGTGGTGGTACTGTGCTCGATTTGCTATTAAACTGCCCTCACCACAACCACGTAGAGAATTTATGGAGAATCAGACATACTTTAATAATCCCAGGGGGAAATTGTTGTTTCAGTACAATCGGCATAAAAAAGGGAAGGTGAGAGGGTAAAAAACACAAGTCAAACTTTATCCTATAACAGGATATAAGCAGCTATGTTTATGCAAATATAGGTAATTGGAATAAAAGTGCATCATGTAAATACAGCAGTTGGAATATTATTAGCGGAATGAGCTCAGTGGGAATCAAACTCCTCCCAATGCTACGGTTGGTTTATGGCGATTGTTAATCGAGTTATTCGGCTAGGCGAATAAACCGACATCCTCACTGTCTCTGAGATGCAGGAAGACCAGCAGCACGTGTTGCTGAGCCTGCAGCGTTGTTGGCTAGTGCAGCAACAGCTGCTCTCAGGACCCAACAAACACGCTTACGTTTGTTGGTGATTGTTCAGTAAAGTTTTTAAAAAAGTAAATAAAAAAACTTCAGGTTTTTCTTTGGCAAGTGCAACTTCTGTGGGTTTTAGTGGAATTTAAGGACACTTCACTTGTCACAGTGTATGGAAACATTAGATTAATGGATTTATTTGCCCATATTAACTATATGGCTCAGTTGGCAGCACTGTTGCCTTGCAGCAGGTCTCCCTGTGCATGGGTGGGGTCTCTCTGTGTACTCTGACCTCCTCCCTGAGTCCAAAAACACGAGTGTTAGGTTAATTAGTGCCTCTAAATTGCCTTTAGGAATTAGTGCGTCTCTGTGTTGCCCTGTGATAGACCGGGGATCTGTCCAGGGTGTACACCACTTCTCTCCCATTCACCATTGGAGCTGTGCTTTATTCTGAAGCTGTATGGAAAAGTGGTGACAGAAAAAGGAAGGAAGGAAGGATGGATAAACTCATGTAAACATTAGCTACTGTCAGGAGGAGGAAAAGAGGCCAGAACCAACAATAGATGACATGAGGGCCGCTAATAAAGCAACCTGGGCTTCCTGGTCACCTCAGCAGAACCCCAGGCTGACTGCCTCCGTCCCACGCTGCAGTAATTTATGCAAAGGTAGTACAGAAGATGCTGTACAGTACGCCCACATTTCTGTCTAGTATTCTAGTTTCCTGAGGAACTGTATTCAGGGTTGTCAGTAGCTGTGAGCCATAATCAAAGTTGTTAGTTTCTCCTTTTTTGAATTAACTGAATCAAATTGTCTTCAATAGCACGTCGTTTTAAGTCAGTTTATAACAACCTGGGTATAAAAAGATGACTTATTCAGATGCAAGCAGCAGGTGGCGCTGCAGCAGGTCCACTCCAGACTGTAGAACTGTGTGATCCTGCTCAGCTGAACTTGAATTGCTTCAGTTTTAGCTGAATCAACACAGAGTTAAACTTTCAGTTGTTTTCATGGTTCCTTCAGCTGCTAAAGCTTGGCCGAGTTTGCTTTATGTAACTGTTTGTCATATTAATCTACAGCTGTTTATTAAAAAAATCTCAGACATTTGGTATAAAGCTTTAATTCAGAGATGCCTGTTTATAATAACTTCATGAAAAGAAAAACATATCGTATGTCGGCATTCAGCTTAAAAATATTGCAGTATAATTTATTTTTTTTTGGTCAGTATCTCCCAGCCTTACCTGCAAGAAGTCTTTTTTTTTTCTCAGCAGCAGAACTGAATCCTGTCCCTGGGTTTACCTAGGTTTATAATTACCTAGATTTATAATAAAATAACTTGTAATTTATAATAAAGTAATTTGTAATAAAGTAAGCAGACTGGTTCCTCTGCTATAACACACCTGGCCGGTTACCGGGCCTCTGCAGAACCTTAGCGGTCTGCTGAGGAGGCAAATCAGGCATTTCAATCAGGTTGTTGCAGGAGAATGGAGTCAAAACTGGTCAAATGGCTCCGCCTGCTGCTGAAACGAGGAACTGCAGGGGGGAAAAAAGTAAAGTCAAGAAGTCTCAGTTCTGATTTCTTGATTTGAATTAACTGGTTGTTCAGGTAGTGATTTAAAAAAAAAAAATAATCACATTAGTTGTTGGTATTTTAAAGGCCTGGAGTTTAGACCCTCCTGGTGCTATTTTAAAGAGTTTAGACCCTCCTGGTGCTTGTCTACTTGAACCTGTGAAAGATCAGAGCTTCCATTAATTGATAACCTGAGAATTTCTATTTTTAGCTTTTGATCGTTTTATTTTAAAAGGTTGATGCCATGTTTGATAACTTCCTTTGTCCTGGTTAGGAAACATCCTGCTGAACATCATCGTGCCGCCGTCTATGCCGTGCTCACGGGTGGGGAAGAACAACGTGATGGTGGTCTGCGTTCCAAACCCAGCCGTCGACGACAAGAGCCCGACGACCCCCGTCCCCCTCCTGATCCGAGTGAAAACCGCTGAGGACGCTGACGAGCTCCATAAGACCCTGGAGGAGAAGAAAGGCTGAGCCTCTTCCCCCTTCAAAACCAGCCAGCACCGCCCTCCCTGAGCTTTAAGCAGACCCGCCCCCCCCCCCCCCCCTCTCACACTGTTGCACCGACTCATCCTGGTCGATCAGCTGTTCAGTCATCATGCTGTGAAATGTTTTTGTTTTAAATCTGAAGCAGGTCGTTGTGCGGCTACATTCCCTCTGGTTCCACGCCACAATCCCAATTTTACTGTTTTAATCTGAACGTCAGGACTGAAATGTGAATCCAGACAAGTCGGGTTTTTTGTTGGGGGGGGCTCCAAATGATGGGCCAGTCAATTTGGTTTTACAAATTAAACATCTGCAGTAACTTTTTTTTTTTTTTTTTAATAGATTTTAACGAGCGTTAAGAGTGAAACTGCTGAGTGAATGTTCTGGAAACTATTTATTGTGTCTGCAGGATTTTTACTCTGACAGAAGCTCGAATGAAACGGTGTGGGAGTGTGAAGCAGACCACTTTAACTCGCTGTTGTCCTGTAAACACGAACTGTGGCTTTCCAAGTGTCCTTTGTTCGGCCTTCAGGAGGAGACTCTCGGTCATCGTCTGACAACATTTGTAAAGAATAAACGGAAACAAACAATCCTGGCTGAGCAGCTGTGACTATATCCGTTTCTATACCAGTTCTGAAAGTTTAAGACTCTCAGCTACCTGCTTTAGTTGCAGGTACTTAAAAATGGCAGCGGTATGGTTTAAAAAAGACTGAGTTAGGCTAAAATTGACTATTCTATTAGCTTTGATTTCCACACACACGCATTCTGCAACATAATCTGTGGTCGTGTTGCTGAAACGCCCAAATGGACATTTCCTCTACTTTATTCAGCAACGTAACCTTTTTATAGCAATCTGACTTATTCACTCATAAATAGGCTTGACACCAAAGTTAAGCTGATGATTGGTCAAGTCTGTCCAAATGAACAGAAGAATCCCCAAAATTGTAGTTTCCTGTCTGGCTCCACATCCTTCAAGTTCTTGTTTCCATTTTAAAACACTGGAGAAAGTATTTTTCTTTTTTTTTTTTTTACTCCCTAGGCTCAAGTAAAACAGCCGTCGTCTTTGGTTAAGAATTGGGTTAAGGGGCCTGACAAAGTGTGGCGGCTCTAGAAACAGACTTCAGTGGAAGTGCATGTTTTGTGAATTTCCCTTTTTGTTTTTATACCACATGTTTTCCTTCCACTTAAAATTCCAATAATATGCTTGGATACAGCATACAGTGAACAGCCAGCTTGTTCAGGAAAACTTTCCTTCCCTCGTGGCTGTTGTCAACTTAACAATCCTCATGAGTGTATAAATCACTGTTTTATAAATTAAATTTTGGGGGTTCATCAGCTGTAATTATATTTTATATCTTATATCTTTATATCTGTATATTTTATATACAGCTGTTGGGGAGAGGCACAGAGCAAAAAGCAGGATGAACAGCCATGCTTGTATAACAGGAACCTGCCAACTGGATGACATGCCTCATTATTGAAGGGGTGTCTCATTTCTTAGGGGAACATTTTAAACGCTGTCCCCCAATGTGTTATGAACAAATAAAACATGGACCCTCCAGTACTTATGTCTCGGATTAGCGCCATGTGTCCTCCAGAATATTCTCAGTTTTAGGTCAAATGTCCACATCACTTCACCCTCCCCCTACAGTGAGCAGAGATTGGGACGCCCCTCGCTGCTTGAGGGGGGTAGGGCTGACTATTTAATTTCCACCAACATCGACAAGATGGCCGCGCAGGTAAACAAAGAAACCCATAAATGTAAGTATTTCTGCCAGAACCCGTAGCCTGTAGCCCACTTCAGAAGTATGTAACGAACTGGTCCTTATAATGAGCCGCCATCTTTAACGGGTATAAAAACCATCTTATGCTAATGAGGGTGATCAGCAGACTAGCTAGCCTTGTCGATCCCGAGTCTTTACGAAGTCTGCCGAAGCGCAGAAAGTGTTAATGTTCGACATAAACGGCGTTTATTGAACCGCAGAGACGGATTGATAACAGACATCATATACGTAGACGCGTCATACGGCGCAGGTTCGCACGTCAACGTCACCGCCATATTGTATGTGGCAGAAAAAAGTCGAGTTCTGTTATTGTGAACGTGAATCAGAGAAGATGCCTCATTCCTGTGCTGCATGGAAATGTATTCTGGCTGATTTCACTACTTGTATCTGCCTTCTATAAACTAAGGCTGCACCATGTTGCAAAACTGGACACACTAAAGCTGCAGATTATATATATATATATATATATATATATATATATATATATATATATATATATATATATATATATATATGTGTGTGTGTGTGTTATGAATATAAGGATCAATTTGTTAAATCTAAACATTGTGGTCTTCAATATTTCATAAAACCGTGTCACATGTGAACCTTTAGGAACAGACTTTTTGGGGGAGTATTAAAGAGGTAAAATTAATAATATGAGAAAAAAAAGTCCTAGGTCAATAAAGTAAAAAAACAAACAAACACAGAAGTGATAGTGTTATGAGAAAAACGTCATATTATGAGAATTAAGAGGGAACATTTCCAGAATAGTCACAGTTTGCAGAATTATTTCACTCCTGGAGTAATAGGGCCAGGTTAGATTATTTTAAATATTTTTATTCTTTAGGAGAATAAATTCAGGAGAATGAAGCTAAAGGGATACGAAAATAAACTTGTAATATTACAAAAATATTACGAATACAAAGTATATTTAGAGATTAAAGTCCCTCTGATACTGTTTAAGTGACTGAGTAACTGCAGATTTGCCACATTTAAGATGGCGGACGCTCTGACGCATCGCAGCATAGGCAGAACTCGCCCAATGACGCGTCTACATATATAATGTCTATGGTTGATAAGACATTAACGTCTCTGTTGCGCTTGGCTTTGTATTCACAGCGGAGGTTGAGGCTGATGGGGGGACGGAAGTGAACGCAACATCGGCTTTAGGGACTGTCTACAAGTCACAACATCCGGTTAAAATGGAAACTGTTTGCCCCGATGTTCTCAAAATCAGCTCAGGAATATGTGTGTCAGGTACATTGATGTTCTAATTTTAGCATATAGTTATGCTATAAAGATGTGTTTATAAAATTTTAAAACGTTTTATGCTTGGATTAATTTGTAGACGGTTCCTAAAATTAAATCATCCCACTCAGAATTTGATTTGTCTTCAAATACAAAATTAGGTTAAATCAATTTTTTTGTTGCGTTTCTTCCTTTGAATGAGGATAAACATAGTCATTTAGAATGATTTGTAAGTAAGATTTTGAGAACATAATGGTGTGGACCGAAGTCCCTCAATTTGAACTAGAGTCGTCTAAAAGACCTGGAGCTCAATGTGGATTCTAACACCAATGGCTCACGGCATGACTTGAACATAATTTGAACTACTACACCCCAAAAAAGTTATTATAGTACTTGGTTCCTTTCATATTTGTTGAAACAATAACGTGTTAAAGAACTTATCAAACCATTAAAAAAGCGGTGACGCATCATAACCACAGAAATCATATATTGTTTACTTTAGGCACAAAATGATCTAAACTGTCAGTATAAAGTAACAGGTCTTCCAAAAAAATGTGCTACCTTTGAGAGGCATTGCTTTAATAGGATAGTAAAGGTCTAGAAAAAATGAACTCATGCTAAAACTATTGACATGAGCTAAGTATTTTTCCTTAATAGAGTTCAGATTTAAAAATTATTTCTAAATTACATATTTGAAAATTTTACTTAAGGCTTGAATTGTAAGAGTGTGCCTTGAGTTGGAACCTGCACGTTTCGACTTTGAACTCTACTTAAGTCTGCATCTGGCAATCGGAATGATTTCCGTCTAATTCTGTAAAAAGGTTGCATTTTATAAACGTTTTACTCGTCCTGGTTTTAGCACAATATTCTGGATGTGACCATTTTCAAACCCCTTCTCTGTCCCCTCTATAAAAGAGTCTTGGAAAACGGTCAGTTTCATCCTCCATTTTTTCCAGGGACTCCGCAGGAAACCCGACGCCTGATCCGGTTTCGAGCAGAGAACGAACACCTTTTTCTCAAGTCGAAAAAAACTGCTAAACTACTGTGGGAGTGAGTAATGGTTTTTATTATTATTCATATGAACAAAAAAACCCGCTTCTGTTCCCTTTTAACGTCACTGTTTCTGTTCCCAAACAGGACTTTAATCAAGGAGCTGGACCTGGAGGGGAAGGTAACGTCCCAGCAGGTTTCCAAGAAGTGGGAGAATCTAAAAAAGAAGTACAAGGTGAGGAAGGTTCTAAATGTGTTTGCCATTTTTAATACTTTATGATGTTTAAGTTTGTGAAAGGTGTTATATAATTATTATCATTTTCTTTACTTGAATAGGTGTCTGACCAGATCTAGAGTTATATGCGTGCTGAGCTGGGCATGTCATTTTTCTTTTGTGTATTTCAGGATCTGGGAATGCTGAAGGCAGGATTTGGGACTGATGGAGGAGAGGTAACCACTGTGACCTGGCAGTATTTTGATGACATGCACAAGGTGTTGGGGGACACGTCGTCTCTGGAGCCTCCTGTTGTCGTTGCGTCCTTTAATGCAGATTCCATAACAAGCTTTGAACTGAAAACGGTCAGTTATTATGTCCAGACTCCTTTCATCCATCAAGAAGAAAAGAGTTACTATCACCAGTGAATCTTCTGGTTTGTTTTCCTTTAGGAAGAGTTTGAGCCAACAGAAGAAGCCGGCTTCTCCTCAGGGACACCCTCTCCCGTCGCTCCTCCGGATTCCCCGACCCTTTCACCTAAAAACAAGCGAAGGAGGAGGACTAACCCCATTTTGGACTTTCTTATGGAAGAAAGCGCTAAAGAGCAGAAGCGACATGAGGAGAGCGAGGCGAAAATGGAGCGGTTTCTGAACTTATTTGAAAAACTAATAGAAAAAATGTAATTATGGCTCTGGAATTTCTTCTTCCCATTGTGATTTTTCCTTTACATACCGGAGATGTCAAAAAAACAGTTGAAAACATGTATCGTTGTTGTTTTATGGAGTGAACTGATGCTATGAAATTGTGTTTTATTAATAATTTATAACCATAAAAGATGTGAAATAATCATAGCAAACCTGAAGCGTTATTATTTTCTCACATTTTTGGGGAAAAAATAAAAATGTCTGTGACAATACAGCCAGTATTTCCAGAGTAGTTTACACCAAACTTAACTGGAACATTTCATAGCTTCTAGTAGTTGTTTCCTGGAAGTTGTGGGATACTTTCTGATACTTGCAGATTATGATCTTACAAGTTAGTTTTCACTTACTGGCAAATTAGGAAGCAGCAGCTTAATTTCTTATAATGTACCTTACCAGTTAAGAAAATACTAGAAAGTATTGTGCTAAATATGGGAATGTAACCTAAAAAGTTCTTGGACTGTAATTTGTAAAGACTGATATAATACCTTTTTGGGCGACTGTGGCTTGATGGGTTGAGTAGTTGTCTTGCAATTGGAAGGTTGTGGGTTTGACTCCAACTTGTGGGCAACCCAGTTGGGGTGGTGGCCTAGTGGGCAATGCAGAGAGCTAGTGTTCTGAAAAGCTGCAAGTACCCAGTTTGAATCCCACAGAATGTCATAATGGGTCTCTGAGCAAGACCCTCAACCCCAGATTACTCCCTGGGTGCTTTAAACTGCTCACTGCTCCCTAAGGGTGACGGGTTGAAGGCAGAAGACAAATTTCATCGGAATGTTCAATGACAAAGATTTATTTTTCTGTACGTACCTGTATAGTAACTTGTAAGTTCCAAAAAGTAATTTACAGGGTTCAGGGGACCTGGCCATTAAGAGCTCAGGAAGTGTCTTGATGAGATAATCCAGGTAGAAATTAAAAAAAAAATATTGGATAGGTCCTCTGGACAAAAGAACCTTTGCATAGTGGATCAACAAGTTAAAAGTGGTGATAATCAAAACTGGTTGCTCACATGTAAAAGATGACCGTCAGGCTACCAACCAATCGTTTGTGCTCTGATGGCCGCTTATTGTTCCCAGAAGGTTGAGTTATGCTCGCAATAACAGCATTTTAAGAGGAGGCAGGGGCGTTGTATAAATTGGGTAAAATTAGGTAAATTTCAAGAGCCCAAAATTCATGACAGCCTCCCTGCCCAAGTGCCTCAAACTCTGTTTAATGATGGGTGTGTTCCAGGAAAAATAACCTGTATGTTCTGAGAACACCTGTCTAATATTCTATAAGTTTAGAGACAGCAACCTTAAGTTTGCAGGGAGAAAGCATGCTTCATATTATCTTCTGCCATCAAAAACCCAAGTCAATTTTAAACAGTAGAAAAAGTGATTTGTTCCTGGAGCACAGACACGTTCAAGGCAGCCAGTCGGTCTCTGGTGGCGATTCCAGATGTCTCTTCGTCTGTCAGGAACTCCTGAGGAGGAAGAGGGTCCTGCGCGATGTTGTCGTCCGGCTCCAGAACGTCCCCATTATCCATACACACGTTGTGCAAAAAAGCGCACGATGAAACAACCTGAGAGGCGAATGCTGGTTTGACCTCCAGGGTGTTTGAAAGAGTAGACCTCCATCGAGTCTTCATCACTCCAAACGCCCTGTCAGCCACGCTGCGTGCTTTGGAATGATGACAGTTAAAGAGCGCTTGTCCCGGTCTGTCGACGGGCTCCGTGTAAGGTGTGATCAGGCAGATCGGGGCATCCAGACACGGGTAGCTTTCATCACCCAGAAGGATGTAACTAGGGGGAGGGTAGCGTCTCGCCTGGTAAAAGCTGCTGTTCCTCATAACTCCTGCGTCAGGAACCGATCCCGGATAACCAACAAAGATGTCCAGGAACCTTCCATTTGAATCAAATATGGCCTGAATGGTTATTGAATAAAACCCCTTCGCATTCAGATAATCAAACTGGTGCTGTTGGGGAGCTTTTATTCTAATATGTGTACAGTCAATCACACCCACAACTTCGTTAAACACTGCTGTGCCAGACTGGTCCACAAATCCTTGTCCAACCTTGTGAAGATCTTCAGCACGGGGGAAAGAAATGGCCAGACTGAGGTGCAGCCATATCCTCTGAGCAACCTTATGGATGATGCGGTGGACTGTGGATCTTGGTACGTTGAAAACCCCAGACACGACGCGGTAGGACAGTCCATGAGCCAGCCAGTAGACGTAGATCAGGACCTCCAGCTCGTTACCCCAGCCGTGGTCCTGATCCTTCTGCAGGAGCCTCTGCAGGGCGTGCATGGCTCGTCTGCTCAGGTGGAAATCCTGCTTCAACTCAGACTCTACCTCAAACCACAGCCGGAGGATGGGAGCGCGGTGGTTCAGTCTGCAGTATGATGCTGGGTGAACAGTCTGGAATTATGATTACGGATAAAAAGCAAATGTAAAATAATAAAATTGGTGAGGGGGATATTAAGCAATGTACTGTTAATTTTACTTACTTTCAATATTATTGTACTAAATCACACACACATACAACTAATCTCAAGACAATTAAAAAAGGTCAGATCTAGTTAGATTAATTTCACATTCTGTTACAGTAAACTGAATTTCAGGACAACGGTTGTCCACCTTATGGAAACCAGCAGATTATGCCAGGGTTTCTCTTTAATGCAGTCCCTAAAACGTTTTGTTTTCTTTCACTACTGGACTGTTAGCCAGACTCACCACAAACTGATCCGCCAGCAGCAGCAGCTGTCGAAGGCGTCTTCTTCTTCTCTCATGTCTCCGTTTCGCCGCTGATAGCCGTAAAAATATCGCTAAAGCGCAAACAACGGAGGGACGAACAAGAGAGGACGGCATGATGATGGAACTACGATAAAAACACGCCCCGTTTGTTTACATTAAATGAAAAAAAAAGAAAAGAGAAAATAAAATAAAAGAATAAATCTATGCCGGCACACTTCCTGGATGGGCGTGGTCACACCGGGTGATCTGAACGGGATTGGTGGAATTCAACTTTGTAGGCGGGGCTTGTGGTGTCGTTAGGAGAGAGTCACAGCATACGTCATATACTGGGAAATTTAAACCTCTATAATTTCAATAAAAAAACAAAACATATGAACAAATTCAGAAGACATTAAAATAGGAAGACAATAATGTGTTCCTATTTTAATGCACTGCAAAGAGAATCAGGTACATAGAGCTGAAATTTAATGTAAGGACGGACAAGTAATTTCCCTCTGGGATTATTAAAGTATGTCTGATTCTGATATCTGTATGTGATTTTTTTTTAATTGGTCACATGTTAATATTATAATGAAAATAAAATAAAGGCTCGAAAACAATTATTCTTAATGTGTTTCATTTTGTGAATTGAGTAACTGAAACTTAACCAGTCAATAATAGTATTATTATAGTATTTATTTCAAGGGTTAATCTATCTCTGTGTGTGTATTTATATATATATATATATATATATATATATATATATATATATATATATATATATATATATATATATATAACAGGAAATACGCTGTAATTCATAGCTTGATAGTGTTCAGCAATGTCTCAGTTATATGAGATACTGCAGTCAGACGACCAGTCATCTGTTTGCTCTCTATGCGCACTTGAAATTTATCAAACTTAAAAAACAACAACTCCTGGTCTAGAGTACATTTGCCTTTGCTTTCAAGCAGACAATTGTTTATTTGAATTAAGCAAAAGCAAAACAGAAATTGCAAATCTGAAAAATCCCTTCCTAAGAGTATCTGAATCCTGCATCAAGGGGTGGGTCCGGTAGTACTAATGGTGTGTAGATAATCCTAGGATATAAGATTCCTGCATATAATGAACAGCAGAAACAGCACTGCTAATTTCAGACAAAACTGAGGATCTATCAAGTAATCACTGCATAAACTAGCAGTCACACAAAACCAGGGGCAGAGCCGGGCTTTTTATATGGGGTTTATATTATACCGTACCCCTCTTTCCCTTCCCTTTAGGAGGGGAAAAAGAAACAAAAAAAAATCTTTACCCTAGACCATTAAGTCACATTTACTGCCCCCCAAAAAGAAGAAATAATAACTTAACTTAAAATAAATAAACAAATGAAAAGGCAGGTCTGTTTAGAAAATAATTTGCCCAATCTTCAGTCCTCCACATCAGCTTCACATTCTTCAAATTTATGATCAACACCACATCTGGGACACCTCTGACCTTCTTTTCAGGCAGCAGCTATGAGCCCATATCTTTGGCATCTTCATTTCTAGAAACACAGCATAATCGTTTTTCTTATTCTAATCACAAACAGCATTAGGTGTGCATACTGCCACCTACTGTGCATGAATGTGGCAGAATTAGGATACACCAATAATCAAGCCAAGTTATTGACAAAAAGACCCCGCAAAGTCCCACTGGGCTGAAATAATTAATTTGCCAAACACGCTGACTGGCCTAAAGAGAAACGGGGCAACAATTTATGAACTGATAAAAGCAAAACTGCTCTTCACCTACAACATGTATAAGTTTTGTACTTTGGAAAAATCAGAGCAAAGCTTTATAATCTTGATTTCACCCTCTGTTCCTAATATTCCCTTTAGACTCCATTCTAAAAAAAAAAAAAAAAAAAAAAAAAAAACTGGAGGTGTGCATTACTGTAACCATCTGGTTGGGGTGTGGTTCCTGATGGTTTCATATCTCAAGTGTTTGTACGTAGGGAGGGAAATTTGTCTCTATTATTCAATCAGTCAAAAGGAAATTTCAAATCAGAATTTGTTCTCAAAACAAAAAAAATATTTGTGATCAAAATAAATGTAAATAAAACAATATTTTATCAAAATAGAATGTGATGAAAACTAATTTCCCTCAACATATATGTAAAATACTAGACAGATCTAATTATATTATTCCTTTTTATATTTAATTCTCTGTTTGCGCTACAGGTTAATTTCCAATACGCCTATTATATTAAACTTTTGTTTAATCTTTTCAAATGCTAGACTAAAACCTCATTCATGCTTATATTTCAGACATACCAATATAACAAGTTCTACTGTTTCATCCTCCCCACAGTGGTCACAACTCCCTGTATTATACTTTTGTATTTTAAAAAGGATAATGAAAAAAAAAGTATGAAGTATAGTTCTAATCAGGACCATGTTCAAATCTTTCTTCTGTTTTCTGCCTTTTTAATCCTATAAAACCATCTTCCTGTTTGTCTACCCTACATCTTGTCTTTTCTGAAATTCTCTCTTCAGTTTTTGATTGATAGTATTTATTCTCTAAATCTACTTTTATGTACATTAAAGCTCTTCCTCTAGTTGGTCAGATTGCAACCATTTGTGTTTTACAGCGGCAACTACTGTACAGGAGTGACCCGGTATTATGACATGTCAACCCCCCCCCCCCCCACCCAAAACAGTAGCCCACTTCTTAAACTCAGAGAGACAGGATGTTATCTGGGTTGCAGCATGTTAGACTAATATAACTGGCAGAAGGCTTATACAAGACTTAACATAAAATAACTTTAACAATGATCCTGAAACAAATGGGCAGCCAGTGCTAAGTGGCTAACAGCGGAGCGATGTGCTCTTGTTTCATTGTACCTGTTAAAAACTGGGCCAATGCATTTTGGACAAGCTGACGCCGCGACAGAGTTCTCTGGCTAATTCCTTATTGCAAGATAGTCGCTATAATACAACCAGGAGGACATAAAAGCATGTATCACTGATTTAGAGTTACATCTAGAAAGGAGATGTTTAACGTTAGAGAGAAACAATGATGATTTTTACCCCAGCACTTAGATGGTTATCAAACCGATAGGCAGCACCTGATTTAATCCCTAGGTTGGTAAAAACAAACTTCAAATGAGGAGTCAGGTTGGAGCAATCAGTATAGAGGAAACTTGAAGATTTGGGATAAAAATCACATTGTCTTTACATTCATAAAAATAAAAAATTACGGGTCAGCCGCAATTTTATGCAACCGACTCCTAAATCGAACCTCGCTTTCCTTTTCAGAGTTCTTAATTCTCAAGATAAAGTTAGGCTTGTTGTGGGTTTTATTGCCACCGGGTTGTTGGCCGTGATCAGGTTTGTTCATAGACTGATCTCAAGGTGCAGGAGCAGGAACGATTCCTGGTTTGGGAACTTCAGGGTATAATCTTTGAGTTATCAAGATTACCGTACTAGATTCTGTGGGTGTATTCGGGCTGTAGGGGCAAGTGGCGACTCATATTGACCCCGGCTCAGCTGGTGGCTTCTTCTAGTTAAAAAGAGGTTGTTCCTTTCTACTGTCACCACATGCTTGCTCAGGAGGAGGGACTGCTGCGAAGACATTTGCTTTAAATGAATTAAGCAAAGAAATTAAACAAAGAATTGGAAAGAAGAGGCAAAACTTTTTTTCTGCTAATGTGTATTTCAATAAGTAAATACAGGAAAATGTAAAGTTTGTAAAGTGAGCAACAAAAGAGGACCGCCAGTGTGCACAATAACGTGTACAAAAGCCGTGATGTACGAACACGTCAACAAAAACATCTTAACAGCTTTCAAAAAGGCGCTAAAAGCGTTTTACAGTGCAAACCGTCACCTCAGTCAGACGTCTCTCAGTTAAAGCAGTCTTTGTTATTGATTGGCGAGGATACATTCAGCTGGAGGTTCTACAAACTACATCATCAATAACACTGAAGAGACGAGCAATCGCATCTCCTGAACCAGGGGAGAAAAAAAAACCCGTCCCGTGGAGAACTTTACAACTTACGGACAACACTGTAAAAATAAAACCTCACTTTGATCGATGAAATGACTGACTAGAAAGACACCAGAACCTTCACAGCTGAGGCGTGAACCAATTACCTGAATAACAAGTGGAAAACATGAAGACCAAGCATTTTTTTTTTAGCACAGAAGCAGTTTCCATTTGGCAGGTGAGGAACAGCTTAAAGCTTCAGAGTGTTGGTTTTGATGGGAAAAACGTATAAATAAGAACAAAGTGAAAAGAGAAGAAATTTATAGATGGATTTAAGGCTTCAAGAGCACAAAAGGAGAAAATAGATTGACTTACTTTACATTGACAAACAATTTATCCATTCAGTTCTGGAGTTTTCCCTTTAAAATCTGTGTTCAAGTCATGTATGATTTAAGTTCTTGTTTGGGACTGAAGTGAGTTGTGTAATGTCAAAAAGACTGAGAATTAAAACTAAGAATGTATATTATTAGAGTTAAAAAGTTTTATTCTCACATTTGTACTTTATTTTTTAAATTAAAATTAGTTTTAAACTAAATTTTATATTTCCCCCTTTTTCTGACAGTTATCTGTGACAATATTCAAGTAAATCGCATTTTATTTACAGAAAAAAAAACTACTACTTAAAATAAACAGCGTAAACAAAAGTTGCTTGAAATAAATCTCTGCAACTCTCAGCTTGTTAGTAAATGTAAATGTTTCTTGGTAAAATGTTTTTATTTAATTTTTTATGTTCATAGTGACACGAAGAATAAAGAAGAACCTGCTGGTTGACTGGTCAGGGATTCAAACGTGAACATTAAAAATATTTTTCTCAAAATTAAAATTTTGCAAACTATTACCTTCTTGAAAATGTATTCTCTAATTTACATTTTCAACTTCATCACAACTCTCATGAGATCTGTGTGTAAACGCAACATGGATGCTATTTCTAACAGATAAGTTGGATTTTGTTCCAGGTGTGAATGTGGTCATTTTGACCCAGATGTTTTGTGTCTGTGGTGATAAAAACGACTTTCATGGCTCCCACGTTGTCCACCGTCAGTCGGACTGGCGTCACGTTGACCAAACACGGTGAAGAACTTTAGAAAAAAGAAGAACTCTGACGCGTCAGTCGGAAACAGACGACGTCTTTAAAAGCACAACCTTCAGTCAAGGCGCCTCAGTGAGTAAAGCAGCAGATATTTACAGGAAAACAAACATTCATTCGCCTCTTCCTCCTGGTCAGAGTTCGGCCAATGCCTGCTCACGCTGAGGTCAGGTGGTCCTGATGCCAGGTCAGTTTCCATGGAGACGACCTCGAACTTGGCAGGGCGGTGGAAAGAAGACGAGGCACTTCCTGAATGGCTGGTTTGTCTGTGGAGCGTCTCTGCGCCTCGGTCGTCTGCCGAGCGTCTCGGGCGAAGGAGGTGGTTGGCTGCAGGTTTCCACCGGGACACCTGGGGGCGCTGCTGTTGTTGTTTCAGTGGCCTGATGGAGGAGGCACTTTGTAAAGATGCTCTGAGGGCAAGTCCAGCTCTGTTATGTCATCAGGATGGGCTTCTGCCTCACCTCCAGGATGTCTGCCGCAAAAACACAGAAAGATCAGGTATGGCAGCACGTTTGGTGCAAATGTCACCATAAAACATGAAGCTTCAACTGGATTCTGTTTCAGGTTTTACTGGACATCAGAAAACTCGGGTTTCAGGAGGCTGGTTAAAGAACGCCACTGGAAAGGACCCTTAAGACCTTTGGATAATTGATGCCAAAGTCCTGGGCTCCATCCCAATACCCTTAATAATAGCTCCTAGCTCCTGTTCCTTGACCTTCCACTGGGTCAACCGTAAGAACACTAATGTAGGAAGAAAAGGAGCTTCAGACTGCTGTGCCGATTTCGGACAGCCTTTAAGTCAGACGTCATTACATGACGTAAACATGGATGATGAGAGTCAAATCCGGGCCAACAGCCTTCTGAAAATTAACTACAAAGGGTGCGATCTCTTTTCTCTGGACATTTTCGTTGATTTCTATGAGGGGGCTGTGGTGATACGTCATGTGACGCAAAGAATCGTGGGATACCTTAACGGTTCTTGGCGCAGGTAAGGGATGTCACAGAGGTTCCCAGGCAAAACTAGCCACAGGAGGGAGCATACAGGTTACTTTTCCTACCTCCTTTCTTACTGAATGCACTAGTCGGACAGCACTAATCACGGCGACTTATAACCGCTTTGGCTAAAGAGTCCTTGCTCTATAAAAGGTATTTGGGTTGAGGCCTGGTTTGGGAAGCTACAGGTCTCATGTTTGTTTCATTCTAAATATGAGGTTTTGCTGGTGTAATTGAACCAGCGGTTCACAACAGTGTGTGAAGGAGCTCCTGTAAGTCTGAGGCTACGGAGAAAGGTGGAATGCTGCTCCTTGAGGGAATTCGGTCTCTGCAGCAATCTCAGGACTTTAAGTACCTTGATGTCTCATTTAGGAATGAATGGATCAGACCTTCAGGGTCTTAAACTGAAATGTCCGTTTTTTTGCTGAAACATACAAAATAAAAAAATCCAAGAGGTTAAGCCTTACATTTTGGACTCGTCTTGTTTCCACTTTCTCTGTTTAGACTGGAAAAAAAAAACGAGTTGTCTGTTCAATAAATTAGCGCATCACTGAAAAGTAGATACATGTTCACAGCTCTCGTCCTGCAGCGGCTCTCAGACACATCATGACTCTAATGAGCCTTTCAGCTCCCCTGACCCTCCTCTGCAGGGATCTCCTGTCTGCAGTATTGTAGCTGGAGATGTGGTGCACAGCTCTGCGAAGTGTTTTCAGATGCAGGTGGGGGGTGATTTTTGTGGCTGCAGTACTTAGTTTTATGTTTTTTTTATGAACGATTTCCAAAAAGTAAGGTACAAAGGCATTTGCAACAAGAATCCAAAATCATTTATAACAACAACTCAGCAAATATCATAAAGACAGTTAGGTTTTTAATGATAAATTCAAGCAAAATGCATTTTTTTTAAAGCTTTAAGAGATTTGGTGGCTTTGTAACTAAAATTGTTAACCGAGTTTCCAGACAGGTATCAGGAATTAGAATATCATACAAAAGTTAATTCATTTCTATAATTCAATTGAAACTCATATTACAGACGTATTTTAGGCAATTATACATGTCATTGTTTAGTTCTATCAAAACTGATGATTGTGGCTTAAATTTAATAAAACACCCATAGCTTAGTTTCTATGATAATTAGAATATTACACCAGAATAATTTTAATGCAGAAATATGGGCTAGCTGAAATGTCTGTCATTGTTCTGTACAGTATCTGCTCTCAATTTATTATTTTTATAGTAGTCTTGATGATTATGGCTTACAGATGATAAAAACCCAAAATTCAGTGTCTCAGAAAATCTGAATATTACATCAGATCAATTTAAAGGGGATATTTTAAACAGAAATGTTAGACTTCTAATTAGTCTGTCCATGTCTAAGCCCTCCATACTTGGTCTGGGCTCCTTTTGCATGAATTACTGCATCAAGGTGGTGTGGCATTAAGGCGATCAGCCTGTGGTGCTGCTGAGGTGTTCAGGAAGCTCAGGTTGCTTTGATGGCCGACTTCAGGTCATCTGCTGCTGGTTGCTGGTACTGGTGTCTCATCTCTCTCCTGACAATACTCCATGAATTCCCTATGGGCTTCTGGTGAAGCCAGTTTGTTGGTGTTACCATGCTGATTAAAGCAGGTATTGGTACCAACAGTGACGGTTCTAGACCAAATTTAGCAAGGGGGGCTTGCTAGATCTTGACTTTCCACTAAGCTTTTAAAACACCTTTACATAACTACAATAGAAAGCATTTTGTGTCTCAGCATAACAGTGTGGTGTGGGAGCTCCACAGCGCAGGAGAGGAAGGACCTAGCATAGGTGGTGAGGACAGAATAGGGGATTGTGGGAAGCCATCTACAGGACCTAGACACAGTCTATGCTGCACAAGTTCAGAAAGGGGTCACAGATCCCACCCACCCGGGTAACGCAGTATTTGTCCCACTTCCATCCGGTAAGCCATTCCGGAACATTTAATGAAAAACTAACATACTTAAAAACAGCTTCTCTCCCAAAGCTGTGAGGGCTATCGCCCCCTGCTGAGAATCAACAAACCACCAGCCCAGTGTATAATCTGTTGCATGTTACACAAACACTACTGGTTACACAAGTTTCAGATCTGATGAAAATGACCGTATGTGCATTCTGAGCAAGTGGCTGCCCCAAATATGTCATTATGGTAACACATAATGACAATAAAGCTTATTGATTATTGAATAAGTGAGCCACAGACCCAAAGTGCAGGTTGCAGAGCCCTGATCTAGCAGATGAAAACTGTGATCCTATCTAGCTAGAAGTGAAACCGCTTAACTTTTAGATTATTTTTCGAGTAAAACAGTATAAAAGTGAAAAAGGAAATTGGTCTAAGGGACCAATCAGTTATGTTTTTTTTGCCAGTAAATACCATTGTAGAAATTTAGTCAACATTATGTCTTTAGTACAGGGACCATAACAGAGGTCAGGACCAGTTCCACAGGGGCTTGTTTGCCTTTCTAGAACCTCCCCTGGGTACCAAGTCCTGCTGAAAAATTTAATCAGCATCTCCATAAAGCTTGTCAACAGAAGGAAGCAGGAAATGCACTAAAATGTCCTGGGAGATGGCTGTTGACTGTGGACTTCAGAAAACCCAGTGGACCAGAACCAGCAGATGACATAGGACTCTAAACCCTCACCGACTGTGGAAATTTCACTCTGGACCGCAAGGGACAGATTCTGTGCCTTTCCACTGTCTATCCAGACTTAGACCTCGATGTCCAAAGACAAACTTTACTTTCATCTGAAAACCGGACTTTGTTTCTCCTCAGCCCAGGTAAGACACTTTTGGCATTCTCTCATGTTTAGGAGAACCTTAAACACAAGCATTGTAAATGCAGAATCCATCAGCAGTTCACGCCTCATGAATTTTCCCCAAAATCCTTTATAGGTTTCTGGTTGTGATTATCTTTGTTGCTTTTACATCTTTTTAAATAACAGTTTTTCTCCCCCTTAGATGTCCAATAGCACGCTTGTATGCAGCCCTCTGAACAACTAGCTTCTTTAAAAAAATACTCTTTTGTGGTTTTGCCCCCTTCTCATCATCATCATCATCATCAAGTGACAATCTTCCTGATTGTATATAAAAAACTCTGTATCAAAAATAAATGTTATTGGTCATAATGTGACATTGAAGCTATCTCAGAAACTGAAATATGGGTTTCCATTAGCTGTGTGCCATAGTCAGCTAAATTAAAAAGAAACAAAACCTTAAGATATATCACTTTTTTTGGGATGAATCTGTATAAAACTAACCTCTGAAAATAAGTTAAAGAACAAAACAGGTCAACATTTCTATGTTAATTTATTGCATTGTGTCTGTGTTGGGCATCCTCCTGCTATGGCGGCTCTCCGCCTGCAGATGGCATTGTGTTGCAGCTGTAAATTCACCTGTGGTGATGCGGTGCAGCGGCAGCGTAACGTAGGTCAGGTGCGAGTAGAGCAGGAAATAATCTTCGGCCCGGTTCAGTTTGAGCCATGAGCCGACCAGCGAACGACCGGTTCCAGACAGCGAGCGCGAGCGAAGGTTGGTGGTGGTGTGAATATCTGAGGAGACGGGTTCAACGTTACAGTCAGAACGTGAGAGAAGGCGAGAAAACTGATCTGATCAGTTAAATTTATTCTGAGTGGCTCTGCAGGAGGGTTAAAACAGAAAGGGAACCCCCAAAGCTAAAATCTAATCCGAATGAAACGGCTCATCAGGAAATAAAAACCAGTTTGACCAGTTTCCTGTCCCCTCTTCACCTTCATCTTCCTCCTCCCTGAAAAACTCCTCGCTGTCATTGGCGGAGTGGGACTTCTTCATCTCTGCGATCCTGTTTCGGGGCACTTTTCTTCTCAGGGAGGGTGAGAAGAAAGAAGGACGGTTCCTCTCCGGGGTCGGAGGAGTGCTGAATGATGTCACCTAAGAGGCAACAGCCCCCGTTAATTTACTAAAAGAACCCCCAATGATATTATTGAAAGAGTTTGACAGCAGTTAAAAGAAACAACCTAAAACAATCAATCAGGGTTTGTGGTAATTATATCAATAACCTTAAGATTCCTTCATCTTGAGCTCTGACTGTGAACCAGACATGATTTTAACACATCGGACTGTAAAATCCTGCATAATTCAGACCAGCTGCATTCATTATTGACGGTGACCTGGTTTCACCACAAAGCTCCTCGTTGTTCACTCTTGACTTTCTATCTGCTTCCTGCAGGAGGTTCTGAGTTCCTGCGTCGACTCAGCTGGAGCTTATTCTCACCCGCTCGTGCATGGGGGACACCTGGTCCTCCTCGGTGTTGCAGGGGGAAGTGTCCCCCGTCGGCACGCGACTGACGGCCATCTCAGCGTGACCCTTCCCCTGCGGCCCCTTCATCCTCACGAACTCCATGTTGTTGTACTTGTAGAAGCCAAAGGACATCCGCTGGGCCATCTTAGCAGCGACACTCACCTGCAACAATAATCATGTCACAATACTTTGTTTTTGTCTCAAATATTTACACGCTTCACCCATTTTATGGTGCTAGTATAAGATATTTAACACAATAACATCAAACTGTAGTTTTTGTTTAAGTCAGCATGAAGTAAAAAAATATATAATATATAAAAATATAAAATATATATAGGCATCAACAGAGTGTTTGCACTGCAAAAACGGATCTAAAAAAAAGCAAAATGTTCTTAAACATAGTGTTTTTGTCCTTGATCTGAGCAGGTAAATATGATCATTTGCCAATGGAATGAGTATTTTGATCCCTAAATTAGGATAATTAGACATCCTGCACTTGAAATAAGATGATAGAGATGAATTGTTCCTATTTTAAGTGCACAGATCTTATTCTATTGGCAGATCATCTTATTTACCAGCTCAAATCAAGGACAGATGCACTAATTTTAAGAAAATTTTACTTATTTTTAGTTACGTTTTTGCAGTGTGTGTCCTGGTTTTGGTTCTGGGTTAGATTCTCTCACCCGGTTGTCGTACACCTTCCTGAGGGCCTCGTAGCGGATGGATCCCTGGAAGATGACACCCTGGAAGGTGTTGCTCTTATCGCTCGCCACCAGTTCCACGCACACCATCTCGCCCTCGCCAACAGTCATGTCTCTGAACACCTACACAGGTAGACGCAGGTTAAAACAGATAAACCCTGCTGCTTCACAAAGAGAAACGCTTAGCCAACGGCTGCAGCTGACACTGTTGGCCTTTGAGCATCAAAATAAAGCTTGTGGTTGTTCGTCTCCTCCAGCAAACCTGTTAAAGGAGGTTTTATTGCAGGGGCTTGGTGCTAAATAGAGAGAAAAGGCCTGAAGTCACGCTTCAATACAGCAGTAACTTCACCTCAACACCCAAATCTCCAAACAGGAGCTGCCGAACAGCTTAAAGGGAAACACGACTTTCACTTTGGTTTATAGTCATCCTTCCTGGGTAATCAAGCCTTTCGAGTATACCTTAAAACACATTGCGTCACTTATTTCCATCATGTAACAGGAGGTGTATTACTATTACTAAATCCCAAACTGTGTTTTAATGCAAGTCAGAATCTTTGAGATCATGAGAAAGGCTGAAAGAGCCCCTGTATAAAACCATTACTGTAACCTTTAACGTAAAAATAATATGATTTTGACGCTGATCGAGTTGAGCTTGGTCACTACCTCTTCAAAGTTGTCAATCATGAAGAAGATGTTAGGATAGCTCATCTTGGACTCTTCTCCTTTGCTGTCCATGGCGTGTTTGCTGGGAGATGCGAAAACCTCCTGGAGGAGTAGGAGGACGGTGGAAGAGATGAGCTAAACAAAGATGGCAGGACTTCCTGCTGACAGCGCTGATTTCCTACCTGACACTTCTTCTTGTGGATGTGGATGTCTCCGGCGTCTGAGCGCGTGCAGACGGCACAAGTTACGACGTAATCCAGCTGGAGGACAACGGAGATCTCCGGTTAGTTAGATGGATGAAACAGACCCACAGTAGACAGGATTAATCCATAACATACTCCTCAGCCATCTGGTCGGGTAAAACCTACAACCTACAACGAAGGTTAAACACCGATGAGGTGCATCCGTGTTTTAATTGTTGATTTTTAAAGTTGCCAATGAAAACCCATGACAAAAATCTGCAAAAAAAGCGACACAAATCGCTACAACTGATACGAACTCCAGTTCAGATGCTTATCAGGATGAAAATAAGCAAAACAAAACCTGAAACAAACAGCCAATTTATTAAAACTGGTCTAAAAACAGCCCCAAAAATCTGCAAAACCAAACCAAACAAAATAACAGAGGCAACCCCCCGGAAGTACTACTATTATTTTGTCTAGTTTATTCTGGGATAAACGCTGATGTGTTTTTTGGAGCGATGGTCACTTTGTGTGACCTAGCTTAGCGAGACGTCAGCAGCTTTACCTTCTGCAGGATTAGATTCAGGTAGACGCTCTCCTCCCAGTCGATGTCGGGGTCCCCGAGGCCCGGAAGCTTCTTAGAGTCCCTCCTATAGACCTCTACCTCCACCTAAAAACAGAGAAAAGCATCACTTATCACGTCTTTTTTTAATCAAAGCATGAACTACTAACTCTGTAGGATTAATTACTATTTAATAATTAAGATTTTTTCTGTTTTCAATCCTTCATCTGTCCCACAGGTATGAGATATTTTATGCTGTTGTCTTTCCTTCCTGTCAGATTCTCTTCAGGGAGATACCAGGTCTCCAAATGCCACGAATCGCATCACTCGCAGACCTAAAGGCAACAAGTCGACGACTAATTCTCCGTGTGTTTTCCTGTTGCTTCATGGAACGAAGATACCCCCCAAAAAAGCTGCTTTTCAACCAGTGTATGATCAAAATTCACACACGAAAAGAGGCAGCGGTCTTCTTTTTGTCTTTGAATGTCCTGATAAACTGGAGGATCATGCAGAAAATTCATCATATAACTGAACTGTCCTTCAAAGTTGGACCCTTTTCTTAGATGAATCAGATTGTTGCAGAAAATAAAGACCAAAAGGGAATGTAAAACTGAAAGAACAGAAAAAATTGCAACAAAAATGAATAATAAAAACAACAACTCTTAAGAAGCTTAAGATAAAATATGATTGAAACTACATGCAGGAAAATGTATCTTCTGAATTTAACCCCTGACTGAATATATGTTATAATCAGTGGAAAAAACACAAACAAACCAGAATGGCTAAAAATATTTGAAAAATAAAACTAAATCCAAGGCACTCGCCTATCCATGTAAATAAATGCCTTTAGACCAACAAAAGTCAGGATGCTCGTCACTGAAGTCCAGCAAGAGCTCCTGCTGCGCTAATTTACAATAAATGTATTTTGTTCTTCAGTCGGTGAGAAGGAATCCAGGTAGGCTTAAAACTACACTAATCATCCTGTCAAGTTTTAAACGAGAATCCAAAAAGTATTACTTCTAAGAGCTGTTTGGCCATTATTATGCAGATTTAACTTTATTTTTATTCAGAGGCCGGCAGCTATCTAGAAATAAAAATCTATTCGGATCCAATTAAAGTTTTCCTGTAGAGAATCATGCCGTATTATGAAGAGGAAGATGCGAGACACCAGAACCAACCATGCAGATGACCTAAAGGCAGCTATCAATACAATTTGGGCTTCCCGAACACCTCAGCAGAACCACAGGCTGATCGTCTCCATACCACGATGCATTGATGCAATAATCCATGCAAACATTGCAAAAACGGATCTAAAAATAAGTAAAATGTTCTTAAAATTTGTGTATTTTTCCTAGAGTTGAGCAGGTAAATAATATTATCTGCCAATGGAATGAGTATTTTGAGCACTAAAATAAGATATTTAGACATCCTGCACTTGAAATAATATGATGGAAATGAGTTGTTCCTATTTTAAGTGTAAAAATATTATTCCATTGGCAGATCATCTTATTTACCTGCTCAAATCAAGGACAGATACGCTCATTTTAAGAAAATATTACTTATTTTTAGTTCCGTTTTTGCAGTGAAAGGAGCCCAGATCCAGTACTGAGTGCAGAGAAATGGACATTTTCAGAAGCCTGTCATTTCTGTTTCAAATTTATACTTTTTAGTTGATCCTATGAATTCTAATTTTCTGAGACATTGGTGTTTGGGTTTTAATGATATGTAAATCATTTCACAATTTATAAGACGTTATCAACAGCTCTAAATTACTATTTTACCCCTTACCAATAAAGAAACAATTAACAGTCTCTGTAGAACAACGAAAACAAAAAACGAATTGTATAGGATGAAAGCCGTATTTGTAGATGGGCCAAATCCCTCTCCAAAATCTTGGAAAACTCAGGAAAAATACATTTTGGCCAAGAATTACATGAAAGATCAGCTGCTCCTGATTTAAAGGCTCATTTCTCCCTGCCCATAAACTCCAAACTGTTCAACTTTCACTGCATCCTGCTTTCATCCGTTATCAGCAATATGGAGGCTTCATAAGCAGGGAGGAGGTCTGTGAACTTGCAGGGGCTGGAACAGAAGAAGCAGACCCAAAAGGCACAGTTATATTTTTCTTATTCATATCTAGACAGCACCTCTAAGGGAGGGTCAGACCCCAAGAAGGCCAAATGTGATAACCCAGAACAGGACGAAGGACACCGGCGGCGACTTCCAGTGTTTTGGATCTGTGAGGACTTTATCCAGCCTGCACTGCAGATCTTAATGTGATCATTTCCCAAAAAAAATAAAAAAAATCCTGGTCTGTAGGCGGTTTCTCCGCAGCAGCCGAGAGAAATTAGACTCTAAAGATGGACAAACACTGCATGAATAAGAGCAAATAAAAAAGAAAATTAAGTATAAACAGATTTTCTTTTCTTTTAATCAGTTTTCATCTTGGCTGTGAAGATGCAGTTGGCCTGAACTGTGCTAAATGACTGTCGTTAACAATAATTCACCATTAAATGTGGCAAAAACAAAACATCTAAATATACAAACTGATGAAGGACATATTATTCGGAATATGTCAGTTCCTTTTCATTTTGGGCGACCCTTGATTTCTGCATTTTAACATGTCGATTATTTATTTATTTACTTACAGGAAATCGATGTTTGGTTCTGCTGTAATTTAGAAAAATCTTTTTTTTGTGTGTTTAAGAGGTTAACAGCTAACAAAACCACCAACTCTGTAAATGCAGCAGCATTCAGCTCGGGCCCTTTTTCTCTTCATAATTACATTTGGAGAGCAGAGACTCCCCGTCTGCCTTTTGTAGTTTGTCCCTCGCGCCCCTCCATCCCAGGTTGCCATGGTTACTCCATTGCTGCTCAGAGTCCAGCTCCCTTTTCATCTCTGCCTCCTCCTCAGACAGAGGAACAGCTGACTGCTTTGTGCTGCAGTGTCACGGTTTTAAAAGCCGCGTTTCATCCACAGAGGCGTCAGAACCTCCAGCAGCGCCTGGAGTGGACCCGGTCACGTCAGAACCTCCCCAACCTCTGCGCTGGATTCATCCACCGCTTTCTTTATGTGCCGGGAGCCCTGAGCAGGATGGTCTCGTGAACCAACGTGAAGACAGATCCTGATCGGTTCCTAAATGTTACAGTTTCTGATTCCCTGCCACAACTCTCGTATAGCCACGTTAGAATGGCCTAGTCAAAGTCAGGACCTAAATAAAACAGAGGATCTGCTCACTAGGGCTGAACAATTAATCGCATTTTCAATATAATCGTGATTTAAAAGAACGCAATTTCCAAATCGCAGAGGTCTGCAATTTTTGGCTATGTAACAATTAGGGAATTAGACACGTCCATTAGGTGTTGGTAAAATGTTTAAAGTGGGTTTGCCTCCACATGGAAGGGAAGTCAGTTGCAGCAGTGAGATAATCTAACTTTCTTACTTGTTTTAGAGTTTGTATAATCATACAAAGCATTAAGTTCGGGTCATTTAGTTTAATATATAGACTTGCTTGTTGGTTGGACTTTGCACATTATGTTCAACAAGGATTGATGTCCAAATAAATTAAAAGCTGTTCTCTTGAATAATATTCTGATCAATAGAAACATTATAAGTTCATGTTTAAAATAGTCCTTGTTGACAAACATCTTTATTTGGAGGCAATTTTTGTTGCTTGTGGTTAATGCAGAGAAAAGTCAAAATTGCAATTTTGGTTGAAATATATTGTAGGCAGAACGCAATCATTACTGCTCCGAGTTTAGATGCTGCGGGTCTTTTAGCAACTAATCCACATGGCGAGGAAACAAATTGATTTGTTGTTTGTATATATTTTAAAACACATGATAAATTAAACTGGAAAAAGAAAAAAAATTGCATTAAATCACAATATTAAGGGAAAAAAATCCAATTAGATTATTTTCCAAAGTCGTTCAGCCCTACTGCTCACATTGAAAGGCGTCTCCCATGACTCAAATCCCTGAAGGGGTGAATCTACCAAAACTGTTATTGATCCTGCACTCAGTCAGGATGACAACAGATCTTCATGTAGTTTTTTTCAGACCTTCCCCATAAACTGAAAAAACTAAAAAAAGATTTAACTAATGCAACAACACTTATAGTAATGTTTTAATATTTGCCTGTCTTTATATTCCTGTACATTATCTGTTTTTCTTCTAATAATATATTACCTTAAAAAGAAAACTGAGCTATTGACAAAAAGATACGCACTTATGCGACAAAAAAAAAAAGAAAAAAAAAAAAAAAAAAAAAAAGTAAAAATACACCGTAGCTCTGGTTTTGGGTTCAAAGCTACAGCAAATCTATCAAACTTGTCTGAACTTACTTCTTTAATTTAATTTATAGATTTGATGTTATATAGGCGTAAAGTTCATCTGGGTTTTTATAACCCTGTTGCTCCTGCAAGCTTTATGGGCGGCACAAAGAGGAAGCTGGAAAAAAAAGCTGAAAATTGCCTTCTGATAAACAGCACCAACATATTTCAGTCAGATTGAGCCTTGGCCATCAATGGGAGGAAAATCAGAGACCAGATGCAGAATTTAACCTGAAACTGTGCACACACACACCGTTCCAGGTCTGATGTGTACGTTATGGTGAGCTGGTTCACACGGATGATACTGAACCCTGACTGTTAGCTTAGCAAAGCTGGATCAGACATGAACCTCCATTACAAGTACAGCCTTCTGCTCACAAACAGAGAATATCTGGGTAATTACTTTAAAAAATGCATAATATACAGCATAATAGAAATGAATAAATAGAATTCAGCTGTACAGAAATCAAACAAATGGTTTATAGTGTTTAAAAGATGTTAGAACCCCAAACTGGGCGACAAAGTGATGCATAATAGTGACGTGTGAAATTTTACCCATTCTTTTTTGCACAATAGTTGAAGCTCTGTGAGTAGGGATGGAGTTGCATGGAGAGCATCAATTTTCTGGTCATGCCACAGATTCTCTATTTTATTCAGGTCCTGACTTTGTCTAGGCCATTTTTATTTGGATATAATTTGATTTAAATCATTCCACTGTAGCTCTGGCGGTGCGTTTCAGGTCATAATACCACATTTCGCACTGAAGTAGTTTATTAATGCTGAACACATTCAGACTGCTGAGGCTCTGTTTGACTGGATATGAAAGCCTTTGTTTCAGTTCCTATATTAGATGAATAGTTTAAAGTCAAGCTCAAACGAAGACGACATCTGACCTAAAGCGTCGGCACACAAACACAATCTCTCTGTTCAGAATAGTGCAGGTCTCTGTGTGACGACAGAGCTTCAGGTCAAAATGTCCATCTGAATGAGCCTCACATCAGGATCAGAGTTACGCAACAACCGAGCTGACGAGCTCAGAAACATTTCATCTTTTTACCACCGATACAGAGAGAAGCAGAGCAAATATTACCGTTCATCCCATCTCTGGGATGTAAACATCTGTAGATTGGGACGACAGATTGTTTGTCTGTTAAGGGAAAAGTCGTCCCTGGTCACCTTTTTGCCCTCGCCGTTGTCTGCGCCAACGTAGGCGGGCTTCCTGCGGACGTAGAACAGCATGTCGTCCTGCCGAGGCGCCCACTTCTCCATGAAGTACGTGGAGAACATCCAGGTCCAGAAAACGATGCGGTCATCTTTAAAACAGCCTGGGGACACAGAACGGAGGCCATGCAGGGTTAATGGATGGACTACAGCAGCAAGCGTGGAAGAGATGGACGGCTTCATTTCAGGTCTTTACAAAAGTCATTTTGACCCCGTTTGAACTTCCAACTGTGCAACCCTCCAACGATGAACTGCCTGCATGCTTCCATTCATGGCTCACAGACGAAGTTATATTATTACAAGTTGTTGTCCATGTTTTTGTTATTTAATCCTGAGTAAATGTGAGAAATTTCCCTCTCTAGTCCAAAAAATGTGACATTCAGATACCTTCCAGGTCTCCTCTCTCACTCAATGATAATTTTTGCAATTTATTGTTGTGATTTTATTTTATGTTTCAGAAAACTATCATGAAGGTTCAAATAAAGAAATAAACATTATTATATTATTATTTTGCTGCATTGTCATGAATTCACACTAAAAATACTGTAGATCTCCATCTGAAATCCGGGGTTCTCACACAGCTACGAGGCGGATTGTAAAGTTCCTGCTGCAGAAATAAAGCCTGGAAAATAAAAATGAAGTTCCTGCTTCCTGTATTCAGCTCCACCTTTTGTTCAGATTAATACTTGATACATTATGCGCCTGTTGCTCAGTTATGACGCTCTCTGACGATGCTTTTATTCTGAAAAACTGTTAAGCGCAGATAACCGTTGCAAGACGACGGTGATTAAAATGTCCGAGTGTCCAAATATAACATAATTAAACGGAAGGAAATGCTTCGATGTGATTGTAGAGTCTCCTTACAGTGAGACATGTCTGGAAAACTTCCAGAGGGCGGTACGTAGGCGGCATCCTGATCAGATATCTGATCCATTTCTGTCAACTCTTGTTCCAGAGGAGCAGTGGAGATGATCCAGATGATATGACCAAAGGTAACGGCTGGAGCGTAGGTGGAGCAGGAAACCTAAAGCTTTACCTTGGTTATTCCCAGCAACATAATCTGGATTATGGTAATTAGTCAAAAATATGTAAGTTTAATTGTTAGATATCTGTTTCCTCAAAGCTTTTGTGGACCCCCTCACCGTGAGCCACACATTCAGCTCCAATTTTGAGGTAAATATTTTTTATTTACACCAAACACCATCCAGACAGTGGCTTCCTTCAATCTGGATTAGCAGCTCTGCGTCAGGATTAGCAATTTAAATCTCAAGCAGCAGCTGAGGGGGAGTTAAATCTAACCGCCAATCACTCCTTTAAAAATAAAGAAAAGACACTTTGCGTAACCAGGTTTTGTGTTTTAATATGACGCCACAGACATTAAGGGGATGAGCGGATACTAACGCAGGAGCTGTAGGATTAACTTAATTATCTTTGATCTGTTTGGCTTTAATTAAATCACAGGGACAACTGAGCTTCAGCAGCAGAAGGTCAAAGAGTGGGGACGAGGATTTCATTCAAAAAACACTCCACAGAGGTTTAATTAATGAAAAAAAAACAAACACAAGCAGTGATTTTAGAGTTACAAAGACATGGTGTTGGACAAGGAAGGTAGAAAACAAGAACAAGAACTCTTTGTCATTGTAATTGTAAATTCCAATTAAATTTGTCTTCTGCATCTAACCCGTCCCTTAGGGAGCAGCGGGCAGCTATTAAAGCGCCCGGGAAGCAATCTGGGGCTAAGGGTCTTGCTCAGGGACCCACAGTGGCAGTCTGTGGGGATTGAACCGGGTACTTTCAACCTTCTCAGAGTGGAAGCGCTGCTCTAACCACTAGGCCACCCCCAAAGGAGAAATCTTTAATAAAACAGAGCACAAAATAATCCTACTATATAGATGATGTCCTGATTATTGATTTCCTACAAATTTATATTTACATAAAGATAATAAAAACCTGCTTAGGTTGTTAAATTAAAAAGGAAAAAAAAAGTACTTGACAGAAACGTCGTCAGAGGAGTGAAAGACCCTGAGATTGAAATTTTGAAAATAAACGATTGCTTTTTATCGGCCAACGATCCCAAATCAAAGAATCTAGAATGTCAGCAGAGACTAAATTTGTTCACATCGACAAACTCCTGTGTGTTCGGGCTGGAAGCCGAGCAGGGCGGCTGCTGCTGTGTTGAGAAGATGACCTCTGGCCTCCATCCAGTCACACTTGGCACAGAGACACGAGGCGCTCGACGAGAGCTGCTGCTGAAACCGGGCGGGAAGAGCCTCCGGAAAGTGAGAAACAGCAGATCAGGAAGGAGGTGCTGTGCCAGCCAGAGGAAATCATTAACTCAAGGTCCTCTTACCAAGTTCAGTCACAACCTCAAAGCTGCGTCCTTCATCATCAAAGCTCGTCAGTGTTTAATAGCCTCAAACCTGTTTTATTCTGCTCCACCAAGGAGGTTAGAGACCACAAAAAAAAAAAAATTAGGAGTCCAATGTGTTGAACCCAGGAAAGTAACAAAAGCAACTGGATGTTAAACTCAATGTCTGAACCTTATGCACTCTTTATTTTGTTTAAGTTATTCATATCAAAATAAGTGATTGTGTGAGCCATGAGGGAGCTTATAATGAAAAAAAATGTTAGAAAGTAAAGTCAGATTCCATTAGATCTGAATTCCTAAAATACAAATAATAAAACCAAAGCAATTGGGCTTGTAATGTTGCAATGGGGAAGTATTACAAGTCCAGTCATCACCCTTTTGATTTGAAAACTTAACTGGTTATCATTCAATCACCTGAAAATTAAGCAGAGTCCAATTATCCAACAAAACCACAGTAAAAGTAACCTTAAACACTGAAAGTTCTTTAATGAGCAAAAATCCTCTCAATGGCACCTAAAAATACCAAAACTTGTTTCGTCTTCAGTCCTTTAAGAGACACTTTCAAGCCAAGCCTGACAACCTTCTTCATGTCTTGGTTTGACTTTTGTAAGGACAGGCATGATGAGCTGATTTCCTGCATTTTGTTACTAATGACCAGAACTTTTTCTATTAAGAGCAGAAAGTCCTAAATGCCTCATTACACCCTTAACTCATAATTTCAGCCTCTAAGGCAGATCGGAAAAATCTTTTGCAGACGATGCAGACATCATCTGAAGAAAACAAATCAAGTAACTAAAGCTGCTACATGGACACCAAATTCTACTTATGGAAATTAAATAATATATTTCTAAACAGTGTTGGTGAACATCTGAAAACCACAACGGTGAGCATCGTACATCTCAGAAATCCGGTTCTGATGGGATCAATGTTCTGTCGTTTTGGCTGCTGTTCTGCACATCTGAGTGTTCCCGATCTTCCGGCGTGAAGCGGAGAACAGCTCCGCAGCAACGTCAGCCAGGTCCTGCTCTAATTTTAGATGCTGATCCCACTTTAAAAATACATCAGCTGTGAGATGAATCTGGGCGCAGCGTCACACGCCCCATGAAAGTGAGCCGAATCGCTCGGAGCTGAACGTATCCGGCGTCTGCTGACAGCTCCCTGGGACCCGCACCAACGCTCCGGTGAGCTGGATTAAAAGAGTCGGAACGGGGCGAAGAATGGTGAATAAGGTCTGGAGCCATTCAGCTAAAGGAACAAAACGCTGCATTATAATATTCACCTGAAAGACCCCAGAAAGACTGGAACTACATATGAATCATCTGTAGATCATCCTTAGTCAACACAGGAAAGACCAACTCAGCCCTCACTGCCCCAACCTGATTAGTTATGGAACCAAGATGCCATAACTCTCAAAGAATAATAATGACAGAGAGGAAAAAGTGGGTTACTACTGGAATCATTAGACTTCCCTAAGTCACTCCATTGGCAAAGCTAGGATGTGTGTCACTTGACTGCCTTAACTGATGCATATGACCCATCTGTCACTTCTCTCATGCATTCAGGCTGAATGAATGGAGTCATGTGACGGATCCTCAGGGTTCATCTTGTGCTCTCCGTATGCTTCAGATGACATGCTACAGATCTGGAGAAAACTAATTCCTGTGAAGAGGTCACACAGATCTGGACCTCACTACGCTGGAGCCTTTAGATGATTTCTTCGAATCAGCAGAGATGAATCCCCATTTTCCTTCTTTTTTTTCTAGCTGCCCCTCACACAGCTATGAATCAAACATGACTGATTTAAGTCAGGATACAGTAATAAAAAACAAAAAACAAACAGAAAAACTGAATCTCTATTCTCTGACTGGGAATAAACCTAAAGGCTGCACAAACTGGGCCAAGTTCTGCTGGACGTTTAAGTTAAAAGGGACCCGTCACTTTCCCACTGTCGCCACATGCTTGCTCGGTATGAGGGATTGCTGCAAAGTCAGCGATTTTTTTCCAAACAATCTGAATAATAACTTAACTCTGCTCCATTGTTTTTAAACTAGGAATGAATTAAAATTTATTTGACTGATGTTTAAATGAACTGGATTGACTGCAAATTTTTTTAAATAAATAATCCAATTTATCTACAGAAATATATACAAAGCGCCCCAAGAGAACATTTGTTATGAATTTGGGAGTACATAAATAAGCTGAATTAAAACACTTCTTGCTGGCAAAGATTCAACAAGGTGTCAGTCGTCATAGCATCCCTCAGTTTCTGCAGGTTTGTAGGTCTCACATTAACAAAGCAAATCTCTTGTTCCACAACGCTGCTCTGTTGGATAGAGATCTGGTTTACGCGGAGTTCATTGGAGAGCCGTGAACACATGCTGACGTTCAAGAAACTCTGAGAATCTTCATTAACTTTTGATGGCTACTTCCAGCAGGACAATGCTTCTTGTCATACAGCTCAGATCGCCTCAGTCATCCAGGTCATGATCAATCCAAAAATGGTTAAAAATACTCCAGACATTTTGAATTGAGAAAGCTTTCTGGATGGGAAGCGAAATGTCTTCAGCTTCAGATTAGAAGTCTAGTTGTTGTTTTTTGTTTACCTTTTTTTGGATTGATCACCAGAAGAACAGGTCCACTGTGGTCATAAAGGGATGAAGATGTTCAGGAGCAATACTCAGATAGGCTGGTCATAAAATCATGAAACCACCACAAGCCTGAACCGTTGACACAAAGCAGGATGGGCCCATTCTTTCATATTTCTGCCTAATTCTGACCCGACCATCAGACTGTTGCAGCTGAAACCAAAACTACATGTTTTCTGGGCTAATTTTAGCGAGCCCGTCTTACTTCTAGCCTCAGCTACAGGCTGACAGAAGAGGCCCCAGGCGTGGTCTTGTGCCGCTGTAGCCTGTCTGCTTCAAGATTGTGACGAGTGCTTATCTGTGCTGCTGTTCCCCGTTACCAGCATTCGTGACCCAGAAACTGATCTCAGCAAACTTGATGGAGGATGTCCCAGTTCCTGAAACGCACCTGGAGGAGCTTTAAGGCTGCAAGAGGAGCCCAGAGCAATTATGCACGGCTGACGGTTTCTTCCAGCGCGATCAGATGAGTCTTCATAGTTTTCCGTAAATGGTTCCGGATTCCTGCAGCTAAAACGCAGCAAAACCAGACGATTTACATGGAAGATTACAGGAAGCATTTAAATAAAAGAGAAGCAGAGAAACGGCTGCACGTTGGTGCATTTGCCTATTATCTAACACATTAAAAGAATGCGAGGGGAGCTGGGTGGAAATAACTGAGGATAAAAGCTTAGATGTTACTTAAAGCCTGATGTTTGTTTTAAAAAGCTGCTGCATTTTGAAGACGCTCCATCAGAGCTGCAGACCTTCACTGTCTGACCAACCAAACGAAGGATCTGAGCAGCTAAACGCAGACCGTAAACAGATGGGAGACTTCCTGCCGGGGCGTCCTTCTGTTGACGATGCCCTGCGGTCAGACCTGCCCCAATATTAATCAGCTGTGTCACAGAGGAAATTTACATTTCTGCAGAAACTCTCTCCGTGTCTCGTTAAATATTCAGCAGGATTTATTATTTCACTCACAGAGAGAGAGAGAGAGAGATCAGCTATTTTTACTGCACAGAACCAGGCCTCAGTAGATGAGTGAGAGTCTGATGTGATTTATTCCCTCCGTCAGAGAACAACAAGCTGATGTCAGAGTATTTATAGCCACCAGCAGCGTTACGAGGTAATTAAACCTGAATCATTGATGTTCATCTCTACGTTTCTTCAGGCTGAGCTCCTGTTTCTGTTCCAATTTTAACCAGTTGAAGCTGGGATTAAAATTTTCAAGGGGATGCCGTCAAATAAAAATGTGTCCTGGAGGAAAAAAAACCCTGAAGAAAACAATAACAGAGGAAACATTGCTGGTACATAAACGATTAGGCCCAATATCCCTACAGTACCTCATTTTTAACCTATTGTTCTGGTAATCTTAAGAAGTACTTCCTTATCAGATCCAGCATCTAAACATCTATCGCCTATACCTCTCCGTGTTCATCTGAGACCTCCTACTTTACAGCAACATTAAACCTGGAAACAAACATACTATCTGTGATCATCCTATATTCTAACTTTATAGGATAATTGCAAAAAGGCATTTGTGGCGGAAAAAAAAGCAAACAAATCTACAGCCGGAGCACATGATCCCTAACCTGACTCCGCCATATGTATTTCGTTCCGCCTAGCTCCACTCACATACATCTGGGACATCGCCCATTGAAAGTGATTTCTCCAACTAATTTTATGGTCTGGCCAATCAGGACGCAGGGCTGGAGTTTCATAGATGTTACGTAGTGGAGACGCGACCATGACGTGAAACTGTTTTGATAGCAATGGCGGCTCGTCGACAAAGCAAGGGTTAACATTATTGCTGCTATTTCTTCCGTGTTGTCCAATCTACCTATTATTGTTTCATTAAAAGAACATCAGAGAACGGCTCTGAAGGCTTTTGTTGGTGGAAACCATGTTTTCGCCCTTCTCCCGACCGCATTTGGCAAGTTTTGTTTTCCGGGGCGCGTCCACAGTGGACGCGGACGCGCCCCGGAGCGGTTAGCGGTTAGCACGAACCATGTTAGAAGGCCTTTAGCCCTAGACGCGGTCGGCCCGGGATCGACTCCGACCCGCGGCGCTTTGCCACCTGTCTTCCCCCCTCTTCCTGTCAGCTCACTGTCAATAAAACGCGTGCCAATTGAGCCGCAAACACATACAAAAAAAAAAAAAAAAAAAAAAAAAAAGGGGTTTTCTTTCCTGCGTCGCTCTCATTAGCGTCACGGGTTAGCTTCAGTGTGAGTGGTTGAAATAGCACGTCGATAAAGATGACAGACAAGTGGCTTATCCAATCATATGCAAGGATTTTTGATAAGGCCCAGCCTTCAAAAAAGGCAATTCCTATGGCGAGGTCCCAGATGTATGTGAGTGGAGCTAGGCGGAGCGAGACATGCATCTGGCGGAGTCAGGTTACATGATCCCCTCTGTGAAACACAGTGATGGCAGAATCATGCTGTGGAGATGATGATGCCTTTGCTTAAGACAGACGGTAAAACTGGTCAGAGCTGATGGGAAGATGGATGGAGCTCAAGACGGGGCTTGTTGTTGCCGCCTGAGTTGTTTTGCAAAGAGGCATGACCAATGAGGCGCTAGCGTCATGAAAGTAGAGATCACTTCCCAAAAGATTTGCTGTAGGGGATTTAATAAATAACATGCAGGGCACTGTACTGGATTGGTCACCTTCAGCAGCCTGGAAAGACTACGGATGGGAACAACAGCGGTCTGTTACAAAACTACTACACGCCTGTGTTTAACCTACATTTTTAAAGCAGTGTCCTGGAAATAAACTAAAAAAAACCTAACAATTTAAAAAGTGTCTCTTTGCAATATTTGGGGATTTAACAAACACAAAACATGTCTGAGAGCTGTATTTACTCATAGATGGAGACGTAGGTAGAGCAGAATTACCACTACAAATAAAAATGATACGGCTCTGTTGTCATTGTGTGATGCTAGTAAAGGCCTGAGTCACTGTCGGTAAAGCGTTTAAAGAGTCCCGACTCCACAGCCTGCAGAGGACCATCCAAGGACATAGACTGGACTCTAGAAATAAAAAAAAAATAAAAAACACACACCAGCAGCTTCTTTTCCTAAAGGACTGCTGCTTTTTAAAAGCTCAGTTCTGGTTCACCTACAGTACTCAGCCTAGGAAGGAATATAAATCTTCTAAATCATTATTTCTTTTAACATCTGCAGAAGCTGTACTGAAGCTGACTTTTGCAATCTGTGGCATCATCTTCAGCAGAGCAGCAAGAACATCATGAAGCTGAATTTCTTGAAGCTTACAAGCAGCTGAAGCAGGGATGAAGTGGGTCATCCTCTGCAGAAGATGCTCTTTCCCTCTTTTTTTCTGTCTCAAGGTTTTGGAGGCCTGAACCAGACATTTCTTGTTTCTGAACATACAAAAAGGGGAAGATCGTTGGCGTTTGTGTAGATTGTGATTTATTGTCGGCTTATAAAGTTCAGCTTTCTGCTGGAAACTAATCTCCAACATGTTGCAGCTTTGAGATGACCTATGATGGTAACGTTTACCAATTTTTTCCCCTTTAATGCAGGCATGTCGCTTCGGCTTCCTGCAATAGCAATTTGTTGTTTTTGTTTTTTAAATGAAATCCCATAACGAAGGGTTAAATTAAAATGAGCACAAACAAAAAATATTTTGAAACACCCGGAGATTAACATGGTGCACAACTACCAACAAAACACCGGCCACTCAAAGCGCTTCACACATTCACCCAATCCCACGCACACATTCAAACGCCAATACACAGATCGGTAGGCAATTTGGTGCCTTGCCCAGGGGCACAACGACACGTGACAGAAGGAATCGACCTGAAAAGACGACTACTCTAGAAACTGATTCATCAAACACACACTACTCTACTCTAGGATTATGCCAAATATATCAGTCACTGAAAGTAATTAAACGAGAGTTCGTTAAAAACAGCGGGCAGATGTCATTTTAAACCCAGAGACTCTTTTAAACTTCATTTTTTTGCTACAGCAGAGACATCGCACCCAGCGTTGTGCCGACACGGACCTCATCATCGACCCCTGAAGGGCTTAGGTTGGAAGAGGTGGAGAACATGAGGTTTCTGGGAGTTACACCGACAAACCAGATAACCTGGACCCACAACGCAGTACAGCTGGCCAGGAAAGCCCAGCAGAGATGCTTTTTATTTATCAATTTATCACCAAAACTAACGCCCAGCCTCTACACAAGCACCATCGGGTCTGTATAGTAACAAACTTCAGAAGGAAAGCTCCCCATTCTACCACATAAGGCAAAATTTCAAAGACAAATAGACCAAGAAACTGTTTCTCTCCATCAGCCACTACCCCACTCACCCTGAAGTAGGAAACAGAGCAGGAAATCTCATCGCTCTGCACCACTGCTGCCACAACTAAGGAGTTTGGAGGGTTTTTTTTAAATGTATTTTAAGAGCTGCCAAACAGAGCCTCGGTTTTTTTGTATTTTTGTATAATGAAAAGAAAAGATTAATTCATTCAAATATTTTAAGATGTGAACATTTTCAAGAGCCACCAATCAAACCGTGTTTTTAAAACAGTCTTTTCAGAGACAATAATGACTAAATGTAACATCTACAGTGTTATAGAGCAGGGCTCTGCAACCTGTGGCTCTTTGGACCTTCCACAGTGGATCTTAATAACTTTGGCAACAAATTATATTTTTATTATTATGATATTTAAATGTAATAATGATAGTAAATGCAGGTGTTAGCAGTTTTTTTCTCGGAACAATTGTTTTTAATTTTCATAATAGAGTGATGCTAAAAGTGGCAGTAATATTTAATTTTAAATCAATATTTTTTCATTATGTTGGAAATTATGATTTTTTTTTTTACATCATTATCCACAAATAACATCCCGTTCATTCTCTTTTTTTAAACCTCAAAATAGACATAAAAGGCTGTTTCTTTAACGATGACAACATGTTTCCTACAGTAGATCTTTATCAAAAATTAGAATTTGTCTTTTTTCAAAAGGCCAGACAACATTTGTGGCTCTGAACGAGTTTAATTCAAGTGGACTGTAGGAAAAATGGCCCTTTAAAACTCTAAAGGTTGCAGGCCCCTGTGGTAGAGCAAAAACAGCAGCTTGTCTAACAATTCCTGATATTTTTATACAAATTAGGAATATGCGCAGTATTTCTGGTACAGCAGCAGCAAACTAAACACTAAGGTGCTCTATAATTTCATGAGCTCAGAGTGCAGAAGCTGGAAGTGCTTTCCCTGCCCTCCTCCAAGCTGACAACATCCCAGCCGTGGCGAGCTGTGATGAAGTCATTGCTTTTTAAACAGAGCTCTATTGATTTATGCATCACAGCAAACGAACAGCGGCGACACTCTGCTTCAGGGTCCGATAAAAACGGGGTGGAAACACCCAACAAACTGCACAGCCGACACTTTTCTATCAGCTGGAGGGGTGTATGTGTGAATTCAACACAACTGGATCAATTCATACTTTAATAGGATTAGTTTTAGCTCTTTTAAAACAGCTTCCATTAAAGCACATCAATAAAGCGGGAGATAATATTTTATTTAGCCGTTTTGAAAAGATTGTTTTGGAGCTGGAATAAACAGCAGAAACCCAGAGAGTTTGCTAATAGGCATTGTTTTTAAGCGATTGCTCCTGTAACTTGTCGACGTTTGAACTGATCGACTCTTTGTGGCCTTTGTACCACTGAGCTTCTTCTGTTTTTGTCACGTCTCCCTAAAAACCTCAGTCCTGACTCACACACAGAGGGTGGGGGGGTGTAAACTTCCTGTAAATGTCACAACTACTCTAAGGCAATTGTTTCAAAAATGTTTTATAGTTGACTTGTTCAGTTATTGGATTATTGCTTAATCCACAGAAGCACAAAACATACCCAGTGTTCATTTTCACTAACCCATCAGAGGCTTTGCCCTAAACTGCTTGTTAACCTTAATATATGCATTTATACAATAATTTGGGCTTTAACATGTATTTCAGTTTAGCTTGTTATAAATTTTTTGTTGTTGTATTTGGTTAACCTTTTAAGATGGATAGATAAAAATGTAATATAATGGATAAAAACACAGCATTCATAGTTCCTGGCATAGTAACAACTCTACTTTATTTTCACACTTTTCCCTCCACGCGTTTCTGATTTGAATATTCTCAACACCAAGGAGCCCTGAGGTTTATTTGTAATACTGACAACATGGTTGTAAATGCTGCAGAGCGGAAATTTTTTGTATAATTTCTGCCATTTTGCCCACAGCTACACGTCTATTTTCCTGGAGCTGTTCATGGCCGCTGAAGTCTTTGTGAAATAAAGTTCATTTTTGAAAAGCTAAAAACTTTGACTTTTCTAATTCCTGCAACTACTTCTGTATTTCAATGTTTCCCTGCAGGTTTCCATTCACAAGTAAACAATTTTAAAAAAATCGGCGACGTTTCCTCTTTTTACTTGGGATCTGAAAACCACCAGAGCAGAACAGCCGGAGCTTCAAAACAAACAGGAACAAAGCACAAGATTTTCCATTGAGCCTGGTCTAAAACTAACAACTGTAACGTCACATTTATCATGGAAGCAAAATACTCGCTTTTTTTTTTATAAAAATGGAGGTTGATCGGACTCAGAGCACTTTTAGAACATGTGTGAATTTTATGTTTTTTCCAGGTTTGTATCCATGCTTTAAGCCAATAAGCCATCTTTTAATGCTTTTTATTTTAGTGCGAATTGAAATGTAAAAACAAGTAGTAGAGCGCAGTACAGTAGTAGATAAAAGCATACTATACAGTTATGAATACAAAAAAAAAAAAAAAAAGTAAGTTAAAATACAGGAAAGCCTTATCCAACACTATATTAGTATTTATAGGCAGCAAAACTAAAGCAAAACTTTTGTCAACCTCTTGAGTTAACATATGTAAAAGCATAAACCTCAAATCTACTTGACGTTATTTCTTATTACTCTTTGGAGAAAAAAAAAAGAAGCTCTGCCTGTTTTCATACATTTAAAGCCCACAAGAAATTCAGTATTTGTGTTTTGACCACTTAATTTTCATTTATTTATTTTTTTTAATTAAATTGGTTTGAAAAGATAACTTTAGATTATAGCTGCACCTCTGGCCTTGCCTATGGGACCCTGTAACATTTTTAAAACTGTACTACTCCGTTGCACATTTCGTTGAATCTGATAAATGCTATTTAAACACATAAGTAATTTCTGTTATGTTGTAAATTTTCTCCAAGTTTACAGTCTCTTATTTATTATATATCTTATATTAACTTATAAACTAACTATGAGGGGAAAATAGATATTTCTATTTTAATCTATTCTTTTTTTATTATTATTTTAAAATGAAATGGGGCCCCATGCTCGGAGTCTTTAAAAACATTGATACAGCCCTGCGTATAGTGAGGCACAGAAAGTTGGAAACAAAACTAGAGACCGATAAAGCAAAATTATATATATAGTGACACATAATAAGCGATTAGAGGGCTTACTCGGGCTCTGATTGGTTGCCCCATCCCATAAATAAATCGGGATGAATAGGATGTAAAGTGGCAGGCACCTATCCATCAGCTCCCACGAAGAGCGTCAGGACCACGGGGGATCGAACTCACCGAGTCCGCTGATCTCCTGTCGGCTGTTCAGTCGGCTCCTCTCGTCGGCGATGGCCTTCAGCATCTGCTGCAGAGACCCGTCCAGCTCTCCGTTCTCCTCCTCCGCGGGCCCGACAGCCTTACACAAACCGGGGAAGGACGCCATCTCCGGGCTGGGATCATGACAGTCCGGGCTATCAGCAGCCCACGGTACCGGTTCACGGCAGCTAACTGACGGCTACAAGGAGGACCAGAAAAGGGTTGGGGGACACCGGGATATCCCCCGGTTCTTCCTCAAATCCACTCCGGAGAAGATTCCGGTCTTAACGCTTAAGAGGCCGCTGGGGGGTCAGGACCAGGGCGCTCTGACGCGGCGGCCGAGAACAACGTAGACAGGTCGGTCCGCAGATGGAGATCCTGCTACTTCTGTTGTTCAGATCAGCTGGGAACACCCCTCACACTTCCGGTAACATGAAGGCCTTAAAGAGACAGAGCAGCGGAAAAAAGCGCAGAGGTGTAACAGAGGATTCTGTCACTCCTTAAATCTAGGCACGCTGAAGGTTAGACCCGCCTTAATGAAAATAATAATAATAAAAAAAAAACATCTGCATACAATCCTGATGAGATTCATCGGGATTACATGATAGTGCAATTAAACATTGCATGGGAAAAAAAAAAGTTTCTAAAAAAACTATGGGGGATAGCAGAAACAAAGTTAAGGTGTAACTTTACTTTTTATTCATTTATTTAAGAATTTTAGTTTTATTTGAATAAACACAAAATATATCGAAAAGCCATGAATAAAGTTTGGAGAAAAAAAATAATGTTTGATGATTTTCAGACAGGTAACAGCTGTTAAGATAACGTAAAAAACTGCATTGCGTAGTACTAGAAACAAAAACCAGTCCATGCCCAGTGATAAAATATTTGATGCACGTTTAAGCGTCAATAGCTGCTTTGAGAGCATGTTTGTGGATTACTGCATAATAATCAAGCCTTAAAGTCACTAAGGGGGTATTTAGTAAAGGGTATTCACATTGCTTAAACTTAATAATATACTTTGCAAATATCTCCGTTTCACTTTCAATATTCTTAAAACTGTTGCCATCCTGTTTACCCGAGTGATCCAAACCGCTCTCCCTTTCCAATATGGCGACCACGTTGACGTATCGCGCCGTCAGGTCGAACTGGACAAAAAGGATTAATGTAAACCAGGCAACGTCATAGCTCTCTCTGTAGTGCACTGACAGAAAGCTGTTAACCGGATGGCTAACGTTAAAACAGCCCCCAGGTCCAGATTCATGCTAACCGTTTTCACTTTCTGGTCGTCGGAAACTACAAACTACAACCACTGACAATTTCGACGTTACACCGCAGTAAGCTCCGCCCGCCTGAACCGCACTGGTCCCACTCAAACGAGCGCACCCTTATTTCACCCAGACAAAAGATGACGTCATTTGTAACGGTCTCGGGACACGGAGGACGAGGAAGACCTCAATTTTCCTCACTGGAACCCGCAATGTAAAATCTTAAGGAACAACTTAAAAAAAAATTATATATATATATATATATATATATATATATATATATATATATATATATATATATAAAATATTTAGACATAATGGACTGTATATGCCATCCAGCTGAGTGAAAAATAGTTACATGAAGATTTTTTAAAACCTATAACCAAATAAAGGGCCTATTAAGTTTATGACAAGGATGCCTTCTAACTTATCTCTGCACAGCTAGCAGCAAATACATGTTTTTTAAAGAGGCTTTTTTTTTTTTTAAACTTCTGAAACTGGTAAATATGGCCGACAGATTGCTCATGAAGGTAGATAAAAAAAAAAAATAAAGGGTCAGGAGATTTGTGTGCTTTATCTACAGTAATCTGGGTGTTGCTCTGGTCTTTTGTGGTAAAGAAGGTGCTCAGTTGTGAAATACTTCACATTAGAGGTGTTCCATAAATATTCCTCCGGGAGTAGACTGACCTGGTAACTTCATGAGATGTCACAGGAGGAGCTGGACTGTAGTGTTGCTAGGAAGAGGGACCTGTTACCTTTGTGATCCACATTTTGATACATGGAAGGCGATGGATGCAGGCATTTAATAACTTATTTGTGATAATATATCAAACCAAACTCAGAATTCAAGTGAAAAAAGTTTACCTTGTCAATCCTTTGATCCATTTCTTTTAAACTGATTTATTTTATTTAGAAGGCAGCGTTTTTCTGGATTGATCCATTTTATTAAAGCTGTTAAACCTCGACAAGTCATCTCTGAGGTGATCCTTCATAAGCAAAAGCCTTGCCCCAAAGAAGCCTGAATACAAAAATAACTTAAAGCTTTTAGTTTTCAGTGGCAAAATAGTCTTTGCTTCCCATGAATCTGCCATAAAAACATGTTTTGATTCCATTTACGAAGTTTAACTGAAGCTGCGAACACACCTTGAGACACCTGCCAAGTTTCTGTTGTCTGTCGTCTGAAGGATGTATAAAGGTTGAAAACGTGGATAACATCTTCCACGTAGATTAATTTTCAATTTTATTATTTTAAGTAAAAAAAAAAATCCTCTAATTTATGGACATTTAATTAGAGATTTAGGTTGTCTCTCTTCAAACCTCTAGGTTGCAAGGAGAGTTGCTTTGTTCAGAAATCCATTTTAAATTATGCCAAGTCATATTTTTGTAACTCCAGAACCAGAGACTTCAAGGTTCTGGGGCGGTGGTGGCCTAGTTTTTAGAGCAGCGCACTAACCACTAGGATCAGGAGGGTTGAAAGTAGCCGGTTCGATCCCCACAGACTGCCACCGTGGGTCCCTGAACAAGAGCCTCAGCCCCAGATTGCTCCCTGGAAGCTGTGATAGCTGCCCACTGCTCCCTAAGGGATGGTTTAAATGCAGAAGACAAATTTCATTGGAATGTACAATTGCAATGACAAATAAAGATTTCCTCTTCAATAAACTCTTTTGCTGTTTAACTCCCGCTTTTTTTTTTAATTGTTCCAATTCTGCAATCAACACTCAGATGAATCCTCTTCGGACATCTGACGGTCTTCCTCCTGTTGGTCTGCGCATATCCAAATGACGTCGTCCCGCGGCGGGATCCAGGAGTGGGCCGATGGGGTCGTAGCGAGGGCGGGGCAGCAGGTTGCCAGGGAAGTTCGGTCTCTGGTCGTATTCGCCTCCGATGATCCCTGGCAGTGGAGGGAATAGGGGGCGGGGCACTGGGGTGATGATGTCACGTAGAGGGAAGGGCGGCAGGGAGTAGGGACGAACGGGATGTCGGAGCTCCGAGCGCATCTTTTGGGACCTTTTATAAAGCTGGAAGGAAAAAATTGGAACAAAAAACAAGTTCACCGGGAATCCCTCAACAAAAACTGGTCAATTACCATTGGAGAATTAATTGAAATGCATCAAAATATGTTACGAGACACGCTTTCAAAGGATGAACATTAATTTGAGCACCTTTTCTGCATTAAAATGTTGGCTTTGAACCTTAAAAACCCTCATGAACCAGACAGATGATCAATTAAACATCGGTATCAACTGATCCTAGTTATTTTTTAACATAACGGTCGGATAAGGAAAAGTGGGCTGATATTAATTTTCCATGTTGTTGCTGTTTGCGTATGTCTGTTGAGGGAAGATGTTCCCTCAACAGTATTGAGGGAACAGGCCATGAAGTATTTGTAGGGTGTTAAATTGAAGCAGAGGTGTGGTCTTTTTTTGTCCAAAAGGTGGGAAAATATCTATTATATCAGTAAATGTTATTTAATAAATATAGTTATTGGCCGAAGTTTTCCTATCGTTGCATCCCTAGATATTAAGTAGGACGTTATTGGATCAAAGCTGGAGTTACTTAACATTTGGAGTCCATATTTAAGATCCCAGTATGACAGCAAGCCCACATTATAGTATTTCAAGATGGGGGGAAAAATAACAGTTAAACACCACTGAAGAGCTATTTATAAAAAAATATATTTCTGAAGTAATGTGAATTCAATAAATGAATGCTTAACGTCATAAAAGCAAGGATCTGGACAGATACTTTCTTTCCAAACTTTGCAGATAATAACCAAACACACTCCCAGTATAAGTTTTTATTCCATAAGAAGGTTTCTGACGATTTTCTCACCTGTTTCCAGTCTGTGTCTCTGGATCTGCTGCAATCTGGTTCTGAAAATTTAAAATAATAAGCATTTCCATTAAGGTGAATAAAGGATAAACAAACAATTGCAATTTAGAAGAATTTAAATATTTCTGTTAATGAAAATAAAATGATCACATTTATATTTTTCTAAGTTACAGGCATTGGTCTGTTTCGCAGTGGGCTTGCAGGAATGTTCTGCTGCTTTTTACTTCAAACAGGGAGAACAATCAGTGAACTGTTCTGCTAGATAAGGAATATCTATCTTACCCAGCTGTGCGGTAGCAGTTGACTGAACACCACAGTGACAACCCTGTACCCCTCCTTGTGTGAGAAGTAATAAAAAGCAGAATGCGGAGGTAAACCAGCGAAGTTTAGTTCAGAAACTCCAAGTTTCTTTGTTCACTTCGTTTGGCTCTACTTCCCTTTTTGCAAAAAGAATAACTGGTGTCTGTTGGTTCTTTTTAGGTGTCATAGGGGCTTTTGACCCTGACATTTTTAGTCCCAGTTCCTTTGATAAGAAAGATATGATTGATTTTTTTCTTAAAGTAAGTGAGGTATGATTTAAAAGCAACATCTGAGACAGTAGTTTGACTCCTTAAACGGTCTGAGAAATGTTACAGGAAATCTTGAAAGAAGCTTTTCTTTATCACTTTGACCTGACAAAAAGATTTGCTGCAGAGTTAGTTTATGTCTGACCCCTTGTTTTTATATCTTGCTGGGAACAGGGGAGAGTTTCAGGAGGTGTAGGACATAGATAAAGACAAAATTTCCCCCTAGGTTGAGGGTCTCGTTTTGGAGTTGATATGCTTTTTAAAAGAGTTGCAGCAATTCTCATTATAGCCAACCTAAAGTTTCCGTGGACTTTTTCCTAAGAAACTGTGATGTGACATCTAGAACAGATAACACTGACATAAAAGAGTTTTTCAGACAAAATAATGATACAGATGGGTGGATATAGAGAGTTTTCTTACATTGAACTGTGTTCTCTCCTTGCAAGGATCAATAAAAATTTCCTTCCTGTTAACTAAGAGTACAAGATCTTTCTTTCCAATTACACAAATCGAGGTTACTTTCTTAAAATTTGCAAGGGATTAAAAACTAACCTTGCCTGCAAGAGGAGTTCTCGCAGTATTTGTGCGTTCACAAACACCAGAATCAATCTTATACCGCTCCAGCTTCAACCGTTAGTGACCGAACCAAAAACGGTTTGGGCCAATCACATTGCAGTATTGGGGTTTACACCAGTACGACGAAAGGAAGAGCTAACGAGCCCACAGCTGAACCAACATAAACATTGCAGCTCAGGAGGACGCATGCGCAGCTGCTGCTGTTACATTTGTTTGGTTAGCTTAGCTCCTTGTGGTTTCTCATGACGCGTGCTACTTATGCTTTAATTTGATACCGTGATTGGCTAAAACCAACCTTTGGTAGGCGGGGCCTAGATGTCGCTTCACCCAATCAGCTCTGAGAGTTCTGCTGCATGTCCCTACTATAGGGTAGTTCACGCGTGACGTCAGCGCTACATCCGGGCACGGTGGTTGGCACAAAACAGAGCTGCTCTCGTCTACTACATGACAAAACGGGTGATTTAGAGCGTACTTTTAGTTAGTTTATTTTTGGAATCTAAGCAAGCCTACGACTTGTTGTGCTCCCGGTTGCACAGAGAGGCATTCGAAATCGTCAGATGTACGTTTCTGTTGTTTATCGAAGGAGGAAGGACGAAGAAAGAAATGGATATTTTCAATGAAAGAGCGCAGGCAGATACTCCCAATGGACTGGAAGAGGCATCATATTACGACAGAATTTGCAGTCTACACTTCATCTCCGGTAAATACAACTTAATTCCGCTCTAGTCATTGTTCTACCTAAATAGCGGCGGAGGGGAGGTGGCGATCACTACACGGCCGGAGTAGTAGCAGCACCCGCAGCAGCAGCAGGCGGCTCCATTACGCCCCCGTTCACGGGCGCTAGTACTTCTGTGTTTACGCTGCAATGTCGCCGACACCCCCACCCATTTTAACAAGACAAAAACACCAAAATAATCCGTAGTAAACAATGTTTTTTTTCCCAACCGGGCGGGTCTTCCTCTCTGCTAAGACGCGGTCTGTGTCCGACGCCGCTTTGTGCTGTTGCGCAAACGTGTGAACAACATCCATCCATCCATTTTCTAACCGCTTAATCCCTCATGGCGTCGCGGGCGTTGCTGGAGCCTTTTTCTCGATATAAAATAATAGTAGCTGTCCAGTGGTTTCATGCTTTCGTGCTCTCTCATCTGTACTGGCCTGCCGTGTTTATAAGGCAGCTGTATATGTCGCGGTACGGAACCCTTGGCCAGCATTTCAAAGACTCGCTCCGTCCCTTCAGGCTTTTGCTGTGTGGATCTGGCAATCTGACACCATCAACTTACTCTTAAAACGATCTTGTGATACGTTATCTAAAGAAGAAAAATACGTGGAGAACTCGTCAGTTTCTCTGTTTGCGTCCGCCATTGTGTTCGTCTTTTGCCAACCAGTCCGGTGCGCATGCGCGAAAAACCCAGATCAAAACAATAACAATGAACTGGTCTATGCCCAAACGGATTCAATAGGAGCAGTCCCAGATGGATGATGTGCAGAACGGAGCGTGCTACACATCATCGGTCTGGCTGAACAGGTTAATTAAAAACTATGTGTATCATAACAGATTTTCCAAAAAAATATGTCATCCTATTACATTTAGTGCCTTGCAAAAGCATTAATAACCAGTAATAAGCATTACACTTTACACATTTGTCATGTTACAACAACAAACCTCAATGTATTTTTTATGGGTTTTATGTGACAGGCTAAAATAAAGAAGTGTATTTTTGTGGAACTTAAGGACAAAATCTTTTATATTTCTTTAGAAAAAAACAAAACAAAAACTTCAAACTGGAATTTTTTCAGATTCTTCTTCATAAAACACATTAAGCTCAGACAGGATATAGATGCTCAGTAGGAGGCCAGAGCTTTGATAAGGCCTTTCTAACATTTGATAATGCTTTGATATAAAACTATTTTATTGTAGCTCTGGCTGAATGTTTAGGGTTGATCTCTGATCTTCTCTGTTACCATGGTCCTCTAGGCTGTCCTTTTAGGTGGATGTCCATGTCCTGGTAGATCTGGAGGTGGTCCATCCTCTCTCCATGTCCAGATGATGGATTGAACAGAGCTCTGGGAGATGTTCAAATTTTGGGCTATTTTTTTCCTAACCTAATCCTGCTTTACATTTCTCCACATCCTTCTCCCTGACCCGTTTCTTGGTCTTCATGATGCTGGTTGTTCTCTAATGTTCTCCAGTTCAGAAACAGAACAGCTGAGACTAAATTAAACACAGGATCCACCTGTGTAAACCCTTGTATAAAACATCATCTAAACTAAAACTTTAATATTGAAATCGTGACCTCAGGAGTTCAGCCATAATTGCATTTGTTTTCAGCAATGTTGGACTAACAGAACTTTTCCCTTGTTACTTTCTGAACTAAAGAGCAGAAATAAAAACTATAGTTTCTGGTCAGAGTTCTGGTTTTGACGTCTTACTTGAGAAGTCCCGGAGGTAAAGGTGTTTCCAGAGGGTGGAGTCCGACGCGGCAGCGTTGAAGTGCCAGCTGACCGCTGACAGTCTCACCACAGAGCGGACATCCAGCAGCCGGAGGACCCGGAGGAGGAGCTCGGGAGGAAGAGCTTGCAGACCGAACACCACTGGCAGCGCCATCGCTGAGAGATGAATACACCGTATGATTAAAACTGCTTTCTGTCTGCTCTCTGACTGCTTTACTAAAAATGCAGTTACCTTCTCTTGCTGCAGCGATCAACGGATACGCCAGCTGGTCTTTGAAGATTCGGGAAAGTTTCTTCAGATCCTTGAAGGCTGTAGCTGCGTTTTCTCCTGAATGAAAACAGGGAAGGTTAAACACAGACAGTCGGGCAGAGGCCCTGCTAAAGCAGTACCTGTACCTGGCCACTCGTGAGTCACGTAGCTAGACGGGTTCAGCTCCAGCTTCCGAGCTGAGTTGGTGGTTTCAGTCACTTTCAGAATAACTGCAAAGGGCAAAACAGAAGATGCAATAAAACAGGCTTTACGCTTTTAAAGACAAACACTTATGATTAACCAGGTTATACAGAAATAGATCTTGCGGTTTCTGTTTGAAAGTAAAACAGTTTCCTTTGAACTGAAACGCAGTTAAAGATGTGAAGGAGGAGCAGAAGGAGGCTGAATTTACCATTAATGACCAGCAGCGGGCCCATGCCCACAGCCACCACAGACACCAGACTATCTCCACATAAAGGATGAGCATACTGCAGCCTGTAAACTCCTCCTGCACACCTCCATCCTGCAGGCATCTCCCCAGGCTTCAGCTCGCTGGCCTGAATACAGAACACAGGTGTGATTGACCGGCACAGGTAATAGGAAGAACCGTGTGTTCTTCTGCTTCACCTGAGGAGTGAACCCGGTCTCCAGCATGAGAAGATGTGCAGCCACCATGATGGCGTCATTGGGGCTGGCAATCTGGGCCGTGTGGTAGAGGAGCTCCAGCGAGAGAGGAGCCTCACCATCCTCTGCCTCGCTGCACAGCATGGGCTCCCAGACGGGTGTTGTTGTTTCAAAGTCCTTCATGTCACAGGTCTGCAGGGGCTCTGTCAGCGCTGCTGAAGTGCTGCTGCTGCTCTGAGGCTGAACAAGAACACAACCATGAGGATTGTCTAAAGTGAAGCAACTGCAAAACTATAGGAAAAAACACAAAATGAGGATGAACTGGGAAAATAAGCAGAATTTAGTCTAAAATTACAGATGAATCAGAGGCAAGATTTGTAATCATGCAATAACATGTTATGATGTTATGATTGCAGAGTTGCAGCTTCAGATATACACATCATTAGTGAATACCATGAGCTGAAGCAGAGGTCCTTCATATTTAGATTATCCGTCACACTTTAGCAGTGGAAACAGTTTGTAGGCATCACTTGATTTTCTAAATGTAAACAATAAAAAAAAAGCTAATTTAGTTTTTATTGATTGCTCAAGGCAGTGATGCAGACAGAGGAAACAAAGGGAGCCATTATGATCACTGCAGCACTTTATATTGTAATGTTATCTTACTCCAACTGCAATCTCATTACACTGTCGTAAGCTGTATGTAACGAAATTTCATTCTGTATGCACTCTGTACATATACAAAATGACAATAAAGTTGTCCAAGTTTAAGTCTAAGCTTCAGTTTAATGGAACCAGAAAATGATGAGGCCAGACCTTCTAAAGCTAATAATTCACCTGAACGCTTCACTGCCAAACCACTTTTGTTTTACTGCAGTTTATGGATGAAAACTGAGACGACGCTGGGGGTTACTCAGGGTTGTGAGCACCGATTTACAAACTAAAACCGACGTGGAGGTAGAAAGAACCTCATTGTCACACCAAAAAGCAGTAACAAGTCGCTCCTCATAAAATCCTGAGACAGAAGAATCAATAGAATTATCAGGGAAGTAGGCCTCTATGCAAACTCACTCCGCAAGACTCCTCAGCTGAAGAAAAAACGTTTTAACGAGCTTCCATGTACTTTAACAAACCCATAAAATACTGTCGGATCAGAACACTTTGGATGTTACTGCACACCTCACGTTTGGAGTGAAAAAACAAGTCTACAATCACCCCAAACTTTAATGCACCAACAGTGAAGTTCGGAAGTAGGAACATCATGGTGTGCGGTTCAACGCAAGGTACTAGCAGACTTCAAAATACAATGGAACAAGCTGAAGTTCATAGGAGACCTCCAGAACCTTTATGAGCCAGAATGGCTCCATGTTCTTTCTGCACAAAGCAACTGAATAGTTTAGCCTGTTTATACGAAGTAATCCGTTTCTGTGATGGCCGCATGTGCAACCACACAACAAATGATTTGGTAATGATTTCATTTAAATGTCATATTTTACTTTAACACATGTCACTTTTTCACTTTGATTTGACATTGGTTAACTATTTGGGTGCACACATTTAGTTGACTCATTTTGTCATTTCTTGTGTTTTTGGTTTACTTTAAACTAATATGTTTTTCGTCTGAGTTGCCAGTTCCTGGGAGGCTGTCATGTGGGTGTGGCCAGTAGAGGAAAGGAGTCCCCAGCTGTAAAAGATCTCCATGACAAGTTGGACTCTTCCACTTTTTTCTATGTGGTTTTGTCTTTTGTAATTAAATTTGGAAAGTTTAATTATTTAAGTCCTCTTCCTCATAGGTTGCTGATTTAAGTACTGTACTTATTAGTTTGGTCTTTTGTTGTAGTTTTGTTTAGGTAAATGTATTTTATGTTCCCCTCTTGTGTCAAAATGGTCTGATCAACCAGTGTATATGTTTCCCTTGTGTGTCAGTTTAAGAGAGGAAGGAGAAAAAGTATGGTCCTGTGTGGTAAATAAATTTTGTTACTATTTTTTTCTCAAAGATTTCCCTGTGCTTCTCTGCTTTTTCGGCTCAGTCCCTTACAGTTTCATTAAGCGTGTTCAGAACTTATCCCCTCTGCCGTTCCACTTCATCGAACATCATTTCATTTACTTTCAACTCCATTTTAACTTTTTTATATGAATAAATTATTGAAGTTTAGGGCTGGGTATCAATTCAAATTTCAAGAATCAACTTGATTCCGACTGAGGATTTAGAATCTATTCTTTTCGATCCCATCTGATCTCAAATTGGTTTACTGGTATTAAAAATATTGTTTTACCTGATTACGTGACTGTGTGGTTGGGCAACATATTGATACTTGTATTATATTAACATTCAACAGCAAGTTAATAAAGTAATGTAAGTTAATGGTGGCTCTAATGACTACAATTTCTCCCTGAATGTTGAGACAAATGTTTTAACAAACATTGTGAGGGGCCCAAACAGATCCAGGGCAGAAAACAAAGGATGGTAGAGATATCTACAGCTGCTATTTGGACACTAACCTGGTGCATTATTAAAAATATGACACTAGCCAGAAATGCTGGCTCACACATTTCAGTTCACAGTCGAAAATACTTTTTTTTTTTTTTAAGATCGATCTTTGGTTTTATGAATTGATCCTTAGTAATTAATATGAGAATTGATTCAGAATTGGAAAATAATTTTTTTAACACAGTAATGGTAATGCTGAATAATAAATAGCATCTTTCTAAACATATTTACACAAAAAAGGTTTCTGTGTACAATCCGTATTTCCCCTGCTGTATGTCCAGCTTTATTTTATTCTACAATGTCTAAACTATCTTTGCGTATATTTTTCCCTAGTTACACTAGTATCGTACATTAGAATCAGAAATACTTTAATAATCCCAGAGGACAATCTCACCTGGCTAGTGGTCCCGCTGATGGCCTGCTGGCTGTTTGTTTTAGTGTTTGTGGTCTTTTCTGAGTTTGCCATGGCGGCTGGTGGAGGCTGCGGCAGAAGGACACTGATCAGATCCCCAGAAACGACTCCACAGGCTGATAGAGTCTGACCAGATTCTGAGAGGAGCTCTGAGCCGTTCAGAGACAAACTGAACTCTGTGTCGACACTGAAGGGAGAAAGTTCAACTGAAAGATCAAATTCAACCTGAACAAGTTAATCGGTATGCGTCTCTAAAAGGAGGGAGAAAAAAATTCTGACCCGAGTCCATTGCAGGACAGCAGTGTCTGCTTGATGAGATCGGAGAGTTCTTGCAAAGTGGGCTCTTCTCCTGGTAACTCCACCCTGCTTGTCTGCCGGTTGATCCGAACCCGCAGCTTCATGCTGAGCAAGAGAGAAAGCAAACATCACATGACCTCGGTCCACACAAACAGAAAGTGAGACTGCAAAATCAGCTCATAACACCAGTGCTGGCACAGACTGACACCAAGTCTGACTCAGTTTTACGCTCTGCTCCCCAAACAATAAACAACAAAAAGTTTTTAATGCTGCACACAAAACAATTCAGAATAAGTGAGCAGATTTTTAACTAACAGTTGCAAATCAATATTGCACACCTGTGCCTGTATTCCCAACAGGAGTCTTAGCTTCAGAGTGACTCAGATCGCTGCTGACAGCGATTCTAATTAAAGGAGATGACAGACATTTTTATCTTTAGTGACGAGGTGTGGTAGACCCCATTGTGAGGTGGGAGAGTTGTGATTGGCTGATAGTACAAGAAACAAACAAATAACAACAAATCATACAAACAAAACAACAAATCCTACCCATCAATGGAAAGAAAATACAAATTTTTAATCCAGTCTAATCTGTGACATGATGCTGAAATTTAGCAAAATTATATAATTGTTACACAGCATCTAATGTTTGTATGCACCTATTTTATATTAATGCGCCCTCATCTGTCTGCATTTTACTGGGATTGCCTGCTTGTATAAAGCGGTCGGTTTGGGAAAAGTCTTTAAATACTATAAAAATCCTCTGTACTATATTCTTTGTACTTTTCTTCACTTTTCATTCATCATCTAATATGTTGCTATTATTTATTCACCCTTAATAAAATGACATTACCAGAACCACACGTTTAAGTTGTCGGGCGGCTGAAACTAACTTATTTCCATCTATGGGGTTGATAAAGTTGATCTTATCTACATATTAATAATTGTATGACTGTTTGTAGAGATTTATGTCCTTGTTTCCTCATCAGCCAATCAGCTCTCTCTGTTTCCACCATTTTCCTGCTTAAGACACTCTTTAGGCTTGCTAAAAGTCCTCCTCACTACTCCTAACATTGTTTCACTTTAGGAGCACTCTTAAGGCCTTGGGTACTTTGTGAATAATTTTTATCTTACTGAGGTAAAATTCTAAGAGAAATCTTTGAATTTCAGAGATCCTAAGACTTTTCCCAAAATTACGTCACTATAAACCTACTTTTAGTCTAAGGATTCTTTGTAAATACGGGCCACAAAAATCAGTATAACAGACAGATATGCTCTATGAATATGGTTTTATATAAATTTCATGGTAATTTATTTTACTAAAAAGACTTTCAAAACAATTGAAACTAACCAAAGCCTGCTTTATAGTTAGGCCAAACAGGGGACCTGAATCAAATGGTCAAATCAAATATACAAACTTATATAAATAAATAAAACAGACAAATTTTACCAATTTTACCTTGATCTTTCTGAATCACAATAATTAGCCTTAAACATCTCTAAAGAAAGTCATGCAAATATGAATTATTAAAATGTCCCCATATTTGGAGCCGCTGCGCTGCATTGCCAACCACCTTTATGAATCCTGGAACATCTTACAGAAACTTGCTGGTTGACAAAAGAGGTTGGGGCCGAAAAAAAAAAAAAGTCAAACTCCCAAAGTGGGTCAAAAAGTTTTACATCAATGTGGAAACTGTCAGGAAACCCAGAAGACAGATGCTGAGTGTCGGCATTTACGAATACATCCTCATCCTGACCCACACCATGCAAGGAGGAATTAGTTTGTCATTGCATTTAAAAGGCCATACATGCTTAAGAATAGTATTTTATTCAAAAGACCTGACGACGCCCTATTTGACATAAAGAACTCAGATCATCAGCTCTAGACCAAGTCAGAACTAATCCATTTATACTAACAATCTGCCAAAAATCATCTCGACCTGAACGCACAGAAACTGCCGAATTAATGAATTACACCCCATAAAATACAGGAAGGACCGCATAAAACGAGACACATTATTTCTGCATAAATTATTTAATTTCAGGAAAAACTGCGTACTTGTTTTATTCTAGTTCACACTTGCTGGTGGTCTGACATTTAATTTCTGATGCGTCATCCTCGTCCCCAACACACAAAATTGAACTTCCTGTTAGCGATTAAGCACTTTGAATTTACAGAAAACAGTAAAAAGAAAAACAACAAACTTGACCTACAGCCCCCCTGTTATTTTACTGCCATTCCCGCAGAAGACGGACGCTGTTAAACTAAACCAGACAGAAAACTGTTCCAGAAATCAGCTGGTTGCTTGTTTCGTTTCTGGACGTTAGCAACGTTTCAGGTAAGTCGCTGCGCAACAACAGTTAAGACTTTTATTTAACCTCGTCAGTTCACTAGTTTGTTTATTAAATCTGCCGTTTGCACCCAGACAACTGCACAACATCAACGTTAATCTGAAAAACACTCACATGATGTCCTAACTGCAGGATTTACAGCAGATTTCATCTCGTTTCTTTGATGACAAACATTACCGGAAGCTCCTCTTAAAGCAGCTTCCGTTTTGGATTTTCAAAATAGAACTCAATTCAATTCAATTCAATTTTATTTATATAGCGCCAAATCATGAAACATGTCATCTCAAGGCACTTTACAAAGTCAAGTTCAATCATATTATACAGATTGGGTCAGATTATACTCACCAGTCGTAACAACGTTGAATCTCACGAGATTTATGTATTCACCGGGTTTCTTTGGTTTTATATGATTAGAAAGTTTATGTTACATTTTTTTTTACATTGTGAATATGAGCAGCAATAGTTTTGTTCAAAAACGTTGGTGTCAAACACAATACAATCACAATACCTTTCATAAGCAATTATAGGGTGTGTCCCTGATCCAACACAGCTGATTCAAATGACTGATCTCAGGCAGATAGACAGTCTGCCTGATTATGACTGACCTTTATTAGCACGGAAATAAAACTTTCATATTGGCAAAGTAAGGTTCTTTATCTTTCCATACGTATTCCTGACGTATTGATTATACTGACATTGAGAACAACCATAGACTGTCATTATGAATTGACAAGGTTTGGGGCACATAGACATACAAAATTGTTTCATTAATAGGCCCAAATTGAATCGTCCATATGTTACATATCAAGCTAAGATAATATGCTGTTGTCTGCCTTGGTAATTCTGGCTATAAAACTGGGACCTGTGCCCTTTGATGAATTGTCAATTTTTACCCGATTAACACATCAGGCAAGACCTACAGAGGGTGCTAAACTGGGTTGTCTTACAAAGCACAGTACAGAGAACCTTCATACACACACCCTTTTTGACTACAGGCCCAATTAGAATTCATCCGGCATGAGTAGAGTTCATATGGGGCCACATACACATACAGACTGTTCACTTGGTTAGTTAATCTACTGATATTTGGGGTAGGAATTTCTCCCAAGTGACCGGTTTCTTGCCAAATAGTGAGCCTAATCTGTTCAACTATATATTTCATTTAGAGATACTTATATCAAACAGTTCAGGCTAAGTTACATCATTGTCAGCACAAATTTGTCAATTTTGTTACTTACTCACCCTTAATTACTGGTTAATAAACACTTATGGAGTTATAAAGTGTTTACAGATTCATTAATAACATATCTATAAACTATTTATTAGCCATTTATAAGGGGAGCCTTATTGGTACACCTGCAGTAAATACATCTTTTACAGAGTTGTCTTTGGTTAGACAGGATTTTATACTATAATATTAGGTCTTGCCATGATAAAACAACCTTGAATTACAGACATCAGAATTATGCATTATAATGCATTTTTTATAATTTTTTAACAGCCTAAATTTTGCTTTAGAAGGGAACGTGTAAGGTATAATCAACTAGCTATTTGTAGTATAGAATAGCATATTAAACAGATGAAACACCACGAGACTTAGTACACATCCTAGTAAATTAGCTATCATGATGTACCTAATTCACAACTTATCAATCATCTCTTAGCAACTTCATCACAAATTTTGATTTATGTGAGGAAAATTTGCCAAATTAATTTGCCAAATTATTTAGATTCATGAGGCTGAAAACACTGCTTGCTGATTTTATATGACACATGTTTGATAGGGAAGAGCAAGTTAAAAATTTCTAGAACTAAAGAAGATTTTTCCCATCTTGGCCAGAGGTTAGTTTTATATCTTTTACGGATAAAACCTGATTTTTAACGATATTCAGATGATCCTGGGAGGCTGCCAGTTACAAGCCTTTTTAAGCAGATAAACAACACATATGATAAATTGCATTTTAATATACTGCTGTGGTTTAAAATCTCTGTTCATGAACCCTGATCTATTTAGAGTGACAATTTGTTTTCCAAAAAATCAAATATTGTAACTGATAGTAGGACTAGAACATCCTGAACACACCAGATAGATCTACTGTTAATTAGGCGCAGAAGTGGTAAAATGATAAAATTCTAATTTACAATTTAATATTAACAAAA